>NC_135962.1:14790017-15090017 GCF_053455715.1 Rhinoraja longicauda
CAGGCTAGATGCAGGAAGATTGTTCCCAATGTTGGGGAAGTCCAGAACAAGGGGTCACAGTTTAAGGATAAAGGGGAAGTCTTTTAGGACCGAGATGAGAACGTTTTTTTTCACACAGAGAGTGGTGAATCTGTGGAATTCTCTGCCACAGAAGGTAGTTGAGGCCAGTTCATTGGCTATATTTAAGAGGGAGTTAGATGTGGTCCTTGTGGCTAAAGGGATCAGGGGGTATGGAGAGAAGGCAGGTATGGGATACTGAGTTGGATGATCAGCCATGATCATATTGAATGACGGTGCAGGCTCGAAGGGCCGAAAGGCCTACTCCTGCACCTATTTTCTATGTTTCTATTAAGATGTTATTTGGGAACATTAACCTGTAGGCATTGTCATTAATGTAATTATTAGGTTGTTCAGGTTTGCGTTACTTGGACGTGCCCTTGAATAACACATGGTAGAGTCACATTACTCGGGCTAGGACCAGACATTATCAGATCTCAGAATCCCATTGCTTAAAATTGCTGCTCGCTTTGGCAAGAATCTCTATAACCTCTAAAGAGTCAGGTACTATCCTGAAATTGAATGTTTCATGGAGAGGTTTTGATGAAACTTTCATGAGGAGCTTTCAAACTAAAATGTACGGATGTATATTTATGGATGTAAAAGGGTCTCGACTTGAAACTTCACCCTCTCCTTCTCTCCAGAGTGGCTGCCTGTCCCACTGAGTTACTCCAGCATTTTGTGTTTATCTTCGAAGAAACTGGGATACTCTGATGCCACATCACACATTTGTAGGCAGCAAGGGATCCAAAATTTACTGGTTTGAAACCCTGTAATGTTAATACGAGAGCCCTGTAACATAGCAAAACTGATCTTCCAAACTAAATTTGATCTGAAAGTTCCTGTCTTGCAAAGCACAAATGGCCACCATAGGTTTTGGAAAATATCCCTGCAAATACTGTTTTTTTTTTTCCTTTCTTAGAGATGCAGCTCCCAGTACTGACCCAATGCAATGTGTGGTCCTCTCAATGAGTTACAAAATTAAATTTTCTTATACAGGTAGACAAGCTGATTTTCTTTTGTAGGTAGTCATTCAGCAATCCAAAAGCTACACAGTGCATCATTCAACCATCTAACCAGCAGGCTTGACTTTTTTTGAAACAAAATTCAAATCTTAGCTGAGATGCAATTATATTTTAAACAAACACCACTCCTCAAGTTATATTACCTAGAAAAGCAAGGATAGCCCCATGGGGGTTTTCACTTCAGATCCAGTTGTCCAAGTGCACAATGTCTCCACATTTCCACAAAACGTGAGAAGTTTTATTCTCTTGAGATACTTCTAAAATAAATTTGCATTTTGTTGAAAACTCAATCAGCTCCATTCAGCCAGCAGTTCTTAGAATGTCACTTTTTCAATTTCGCCTTAAAATTCTCCTTGACGTATGTAAGCCATGTGTGTTTGGTGCTATTGGAAATAAATTTATCACAAAAATCAAATTGTTAATCAAATCTCTAAACAAATCTAAACAATAGCAAAAATGTTGCAAAGCTCCATTGGACCTTTGTGCCATTGTGCAGGGCTTTTTAAATGTGTTCGCGAGCATTAGTCTGTTAATCCAAACTACCAAAGCAGATGAATTAGTTGATCATCTGTTAAAGCTGTTTGCATTGCAAAATGGCAGCACCATTTTCACCCTAACTCCCTTCAGATGCATCTCATCTGATTTTGCCACCTTGTCTGCTGTAAATGTGTGGCACAGTGGTGCAGCTGGAAGTGCTGCTGCCTCATGGCGCCAGAGGCCTGGTTCAATCTGGACCCCGGATGCTGTCTGTGTGGAGTTTGTATGTTCTTCCTGCGACTACATATGTTTTTTCGGGGTGATCCGGTTTCCTCCCACCCCCCAAAGACTTGCGGGTTGGTAGGTTAATTGACCCCTGTAAATTGACCCCTTTAGGTAGGGAGTGGATGAGAAAGTGGGATAACATGGAACCAGTGTGAAGGGATGATCGATGGTCTTGTCCTCATTGAATCGATGGGCTGAAAGGCCTGTTTCCATGCAGTATCTCTAAACTAAAAGTAGCTCCCAAGTCTGCCAATATATCATCAGCGATGACAATTACATAAGTAGTTGGCTGGAAGCGTTTTTGCACCATTTCAAGGATGTTAATAGCTCTTTATAAATCCAGCTGCCTGGAAATGTACCTTTGGTGGGCAACATGTTAAAAGGGACTGCTGCCTCAGGGTTCCAAAGTCTGCAATACGCTGGAACTCAGATCAATGAATCCAGTTTTTATATTTCTTCTCAGGTGATAGATTTCTTCTCAGGTGGTCAGAGAATCATCACCATGTTTCAAGCACATTGTGAATGTAACGTGCTTAAGGTATTCACAAAAATATCACCACCGCAGTGAAAAGCTGTTTTTTATCTTGTTTTCTTTCCTATCGTTTAGGATGAGTAATTCAAAGAACATTATATAGTTGAAGCAAAAATCAGTCGTAAATTATACCCAGCTGAGAAACTAAACAGAAACTCAGAATTTAAAAAAACTGCAAACCAGAATTTGTTCACCAAACAAGCTGTGAGGAATGGATTTACACAACAAAATAGAGAACCACAAAATGGAACTGTGATCAAAGTTTCCTTGTAATATTTGAATGAGTTACATAGAAATATCATGGTGAAGCACATTATTGTTGAGTTGGTGCAGGAAAGTGGCACTGAGCTAAAAGGTCAGCCATGATCTCGCTGAATGCCTTACTCCTCTTTCTTTTTCTGATGTTTTCATTCAGCATATCTGCGCAGAAGTCCAGTGAAGGTTCAACCGCATCATCAGATGAGATGGGGGGTTTCTATTTGGAGATAGAGCGTGCTTTCGAACGTTCTTTTTTTTCCCCCCAAAAGTTCTCAGGTAGGTGAAAATGAAAAGGTAACAAGGCTTGGGTTATGATAACAGGAGAGGGCAAACTGTGCAAGTTTATCACCTTTGTAGCTTCCTTGGCAGAAGAGAGGGTGGGATAAGTAAAAAGAGAGCAGGAGAATTAAATACTCTGATACCATCACCATTGATTGCTTCAGTGTCATCAGTGCCTCCTGACTCAGAGATGCCTCTACAACTGATGCAGGGATGCTCACATCTTGTATTTATATTACAATGACATGAATGTTTTTTAGTTTGCTGCCCAAAGTTTTCCGCAATGTTTGCCCAAGTACCCTACATCGTGTCTGATTGAGGATGTGTAAACTGCTGGGATATGGGTTTGAGTTTGCAATAGTAGAATGTGTTGATAATACGAGGCCTAGTCTGTGCGAGAGAGTCCCGACTGATAGATATTATAGGAGGATGAGTCACTGGATCCAATGGTGGGATTTGAACTTGAAATTACTCACCTTCTTTCTACATTTCACCCAAAAAGCAATATTTCTGTTCCACTGTTCTTTGTTCCATTAAAAACATAAAATTATTAAGGGATTGGACAGACTTAGATGCGGAAAACATGTTCGCGATGTTGGGGGAGTCCAGAACCAGGGGCCACAGTTTAAGAATAAGGGGTAGGCCATTTGGAACTGAGATGAGGAAAAACTTTTTCACACAGAGAGTTGTGAGTTTGTGGAATTCTTTGCCTCGGAATGCAGTGGAGACCAATTCACTGGATGTATTCAAAAGAGAGTTAGATAGAGCTCTTAGGGCAAGCGGAATCGAGGGGTATGGGGAGAAGGCAGGAATGGGGTATTGATTGTGAATAGCCTACACCTGCACCTATTGTCTATGTATGTATCTATATTCTTCCTGAGCATGTTCTTGAGGATCTGATGCCTTGTGCAGTCGCAGGATCTCTCCCTTCTGTACCACTTCTTTCACCAAAAACCTCTGCAAATAGTTTTAAAAAGCCAATGCACCACTTTCTCAAACATTTAGCTAGCAATCTTCCATAAAACAGCATTAATTGATAAAGTACTCTCTGGACCCTGGTCAAGTAATAGGAAGGGCATATAGAGGTTTAAAACCGGGTGCATTGATCTAATCGGTAGAAGGATTAGAGTGTAGATGAGGAAATATTTTTCACCCGGGGATGATAGGGATTTGGAATTCACAACCTGGAATGATTAGAACGCCAAAACACTTATCACATTTATGTAGTGGATATGTATTGGAGTAATTGTAACTTACTGGGTTATATTATTGAGTGCAAGACAAAGTCTGATTAAAGATAGTTGAAAGGTTTCCAATGAGGCAGATGGTAGGTCGGGACTGCAATGTAGTTGGTGAGAGGACAGTTTAGTTGCCTGATAACAGCTCGGAAGAAACTGTCCCCAAATCTGGAGGTGTTCAAATATGCTGGTTTTCTTGTTTACTGAAATAAGTATAGACCACCATTTATTCTGATAGGCATGGAATATACAATGTCAAATTAGTTGCCTTACTCAGATAAACTAGAATATGACATTAATGTAGTAGGTAATAACCTTCTGAGTGTATGACTTAAGCAAATAAGCTTTTTACATGCACTTGAATGGTTTATGTCTGCCTTGGGAGTACTTGTTGCTCATAATGGATTCCCAAATGGGATATTTTTCGATATCCCATTGATGTATCTCAACTTGATGTGCATAAATTCCCTGAAATATTTTTTTTTTAAAGCAATTGGAAAATAACAGTCAGAGGCCATCGTATCCGACGAACAAAGAAATCAAGGTTAACATTTATTCCAAATACTGTATGTTTGAAATCTAACAATGAAATCTGCTGAGTATTCATCAAGATTTTGCTCATTCACAAACAGTGGCCACAAATAACCATCTTCACCTCTTTAATCCATGCTCCACTCACACCGCACACACAAACACTTGGGACAACATCTGGCCATCTAATTCCAATATTGGACGTTAGAGATTGGTGCACTATATTCAGCCTGGGTCAATGCCTGGGCAATTCCATTGGTCGCAGGGACTACTTTGCTGTGCTCTCCATCTGCCCCCTGACCCAGGCCCACTCACACAAACTCGAATTGGGCAGCTCACAGCCCCGAGGCTCATACGCATTCTCAATCAGATGAGAAAAGAGTGTTCCACAGACATGCATAAGTGTACAAAAGTGTATAAAATAACAAGAGGAATAGATCAGATAGATGCACAGAGTCTCTTGCCCAGAGTAGGGGAATCGAGAACCAGAGGACAAAGGTTTAAGCTGAAGGGGAAAAAAATTAATAGGAATCGGAGGGGTAACTTTTTCTACACAAACGTGGGCAGGTGAGACTCGTGTAGCTGGGACATGTTGGCCGGTGTGAGTACGTTTGGCCAAAGGGCCTGTTTCCACACTATATGACATTCCACTACTTATTATCCTCTAACCTTTACACTTTAAAGATGCAGCGTGGAAATAGGCCCTTTGGCCCACCGAGTCTGCGCCAACCAGCGTTCATCCCTTACATTGGTTCTAACCTGCACACTAGGGACAATTTACAGACGCCAACTTCTCAGGGAGAACACACAAACAGCATATAGACAGCACCCATCAAACCTGGGTCTCTGGCACTGTAGCCAGCAACTCTACTGCTGCACCACTGTGCCTCCTGTATTACTCTACTTATCATCCTGATGGCTGCCTATTCTGTCACTCATGCCCATCAACCCACACAAGTTTTCCCTGCAACTCAACTACATAAGGTGCAGTTTACACTAACCTGTCAATCTGTCTCCTGTTGTTACCCGGGATAAATCCTGACCTCCGGAATTGCATGTGTGGAGTTTGCATCTTTTCCTTAGGGCAGCATGGGTTTCCTCCACTCTTTCCACATTCCGAAGACTTGCAGGTTGGTGAGTTATTCATCACTGTTATAAGTGAGTGCTAGAATCAGGGCAGAGGAGGGCCCAGCAGCTAATGGGAATGTTGGATTGATGTGGGATTATTGTAAATGGTACTTGATGGCGAGTGTAGAAACTGCAAATTGTGGTCCTTGCGCTCACACAGATATTTTTAAAATATCTGGTGAGGATTTCAGGTCATGGGATCCAGATCCCTACCACACATTGAGTGAAACATTCCTTTCTCAGCCCTCCCAATCCAACTGTGATTAACGTAAATCTATACCTCCTTGCACCTTATCTAGAAAACTAGCTGTGGCCTGGAATTTATTGTGAGAAATGGTTCAATGGTTCTATCATTGTCACAAGTGCAAACGCGGAGTGAAATCTTTTCTTACATACAGTCCACTACAGTATTCCCATACCCAAGCCCATCTTTGATTAGCAAGTGTACAGAAATAGTCTATTGCGCCTGCATGCATGAGGTGCTATGTTTTGACACCATTTTCCAATTCCAGTCTAGACTTACGAGTGTCGCCCGATCCAGGCAAGCCCAAAGTCGCTGTGGGCTTCTAGCCATCACCTTCCTTGGACACGACGTCCCTCTCCTCACTCCTCTCGCTTTGTGCCCTGGGGGCGCCTCCCACAAAGGACCTCGAGGACATAGTAGGCTAGACCACAGTTCCCTATACTACCAGGCCTGTTGCATCCGTCGTTGTCACCAACACTGGCTCTATCTTCCATCTCCATTCTTTGGGGGAAGAGCAGAGGCCGACTTTCCTCCTGTAGACGCGAACCACTGGGTCTTGCGTTTGGCCACGGGGGATGAGCACGGACCAGTTTGGTGGCTCTATCCCTGCAGGCCGTGGTCTGTTGACCGGTGGCCAGTTCACTCCTTGCAGTCCACAGCCGCCTGGGAGCCTCAAAGGTGGTTGCTGAAATCAGCATTGCAAGAACATGTGAGAAATTGCAGTGGGCGTTCTGCAGCGCCACATCTTTTGTCCTCTTTTCCCAATCGTGGAAATGCATGTTTGCAGTAAGTTAGGGGCGGCACGATGGTGCAGCGGTAGAGGTACTGCCTTACAATGCCAGAGACCCAGGTTCGATCCTGACTACGGGTGCTGTCTGTACAGAGTTTGTATGTTTGGATTTAGATTTTAGATTTAGAGATACAGCGTGGAAACAGGCCCTTCGACCCACCGGGTCCGCGCCGCCCAGCGATCCCCGCACATTAACACTATCCTACACACACTAGGGACAAATTCTTTTTTTTTTACATTTGCCCAGCCAATTAACCTACATACCTGTACGTCTTTGGAGTGTGGGAGGAAACCGAAGACCTCGGAGAAAACCCACGCAGGTCACGGGGAGAACGTACAAACTCCGTACAGACGGCGCCCGTAGTCAGGATCGAACCAGAGTCTCCGGCGCTGCATTCGCTGTAAGGCAGAAACTCCACCACTGCGCCACCGTGCCGCCCTGACCTCCCCGTGTTCTCACCGTGACCTGCATGGGTTTTTCCGAGATCTTCGGTTTCCTCCCACACTCCACAGACGTACTGGTTTGCAGGTTAGTGTGTGTAGGATAGTGTCAGTATGCTGGAATCGCTGGTCGGTGCGGACCCGGTTGACTGAAGGTCCCATTTCCACGCTGTATTTCTAAATTAAAAACTAAACTAAAGTGAGGTGGAAAGCAACTAAAAGCTGTGCTGTGCATGTCCCTGCAGTCCCTTGCTGGCTGTACAGCTGGAGAGGTGATGGTTGTTACTTATGCATGCCCTCAATTATGATTACTACCATACGTTCTTGCAATACTGGTTTCAACGAATACCTGGGAAGCAAAGCTCTCCAGCATACATAGATCAGTGGAAGTGCCCCAAGGCTAAAACCAATGATGTTCAAATAGCTTTATCAAAATACAGCTATCCATGGACTAGATTAAATTTTTAAACAGCAAAAAAAGTCTGCTCAAGCTACTTTCTGACTACAAATTCCTCCTCGCTACCTCAACACTCTATCCCCGCAATGGCCATGGCTGTCAAAATTACTCTGGGAAACAGCCAAGTTCACAATACAGGGATCAAAAATTCAGCCAGGCTCAGCAAGAGCTTTCCAAGGACCATCAAAAGACTAAGTTGATGTGCATTGCACCTTTTAATACAGATATCCTGAGTCAGCAGTTTCCTTTCTTACTGAATAGAAAAGTTGATGCACTGACAATGAAAATCAGGACACTTAATCTATTTAATTTTATTATAGTGCACTCATACAAACCATCACAGCCAGTTACAGGAAAATAATGGAACTCTTTGCTAAGACTACAAAAATACCTGGGAGATTATTTTTTTCTAATGCAATGATCTAATTGATCCTTTCTAGTGCAACATTCTACAGCTTAGTGTGAAGTTCATGTTGGAATCTGCTCAGTATTGCAGTAAATATTTGAATTTACAGAATAATAGCAATGTTAAGGCTGACAAGATTACAAGTATAAATGTAATTGTAGAGAAAGGGCGATGGGAAAAGGCAGTGGGAATAAATGGTCGGAATGGGCAGTGTGAATAATTGAGGTGATGATTGCTTACCATTAATAAGAAAGGAAGTTAACTTCTGGAATTTGCACCCATGAAGTTAAGTGCAGAAATCCAGTGGTTATGATTGTATATTTGTTCTGTGTCGCATCTAATGACAAACAATAAATACAGAGAAACAAGGAACTGCAAATGCTGGTTCACAGAAAAAAGACACATAGTGCTGGAGTAACTGCGGGTCAGGCGGTATCTCTGGAGAACATGGGTAGATGACTTTCAGGTCAGGACCCTCCTTCAGACTTCAGCAATTAACATAGTTTGGTTCCTTCAGAAATTTGATGTGATCAGGCTTCCAATTTAAAAATAGCTATAGACATAGTATTATAATTACACTGACCATTATCTGTTTTAAAGCTTATTATTGTTCACTAGGGCATGTGAAAGCTCTTAAACAATATGCTGAGTGCCTCATGGTTTTGTAGGTCTCCATTATTCCAACTTCCTTGGCAACCTTTTATTTCTATCAGCTTTATGGTGTGTTCAAACCCTGATAACTCCGTCACTTGTTACCTGAATACCTAATTATTAAAGCTCGGCTCATTTTTGTGAACTTGGATGTGGTAAGCCGTTACATGGTTTGCTTGCTAATTCTTTGAAGCTCTGCAAGATTGGATACAAAACAATGTTAGCTTTGAATCTTATGCATAAATTTCCATTTTATCTCACTGACTGAAAATCAAGACTGGCACTTAAGAGTTCCTTATTACAACATCCATTATTTCTGCTGTAAGCCCTTGTTTTCACAGACCTCTTCATAACGGATTTCAGTTATGATGGACGGATCTACCGAACTTCACTGCAGGGCCGGACTGCCGACGCTACCCCTGGGGGGCATGTCTCCCCGGCTGCTTCCAAGCCAGACTGCCGGCGTGGGTTCCACCATCACGCCTTACCTGCACTCCGGCTTCCCGCAGGCCACGACCATCACTCCGCCAATCCTCACTTCTTCCCTGGCCGTCAACTCACCAGGATTCCAGGCCCAGTTCCAGATCGCGAGTCTGAAGAAGGGTCTCAAACATGTTCACCAGAGATGCTGCCTGACCTGCTGGACTACTCCAGTATGTTGTGCCTTTTGTGTATTAACCAGCAGTTGTTTGTTTCTACAAATTATACAATGATAATTCATTACTCAGTTATATCGAACAATAACAGGCACCATTCCCCCTACCATGGTCCATTATAACAAGGGTTTACTGTGCTTTATTTCCTCTCAGCTTTCATATTATAAATTAGCAAATCTCTGTAGGTTCAAGAACATTTCCAATTCTCCTGACCTTGCATGAGTTTAAATAGTGTATTATGATGATAGCAAGTCAATCTTCCTTTTAAATCAACGTGCTGGAGTATGGACAGACGATGTCTCAGGTTGGGATGCTTCCTAAAACTGATAATCCCAACCCGAAACGTCATCAGGTTAGGTGAGATTATAATTGTCATGTGTACAGAGGTACAGTGAAAAGCTTTGTTATGCATGCTGCCCAAACAGCTCATATATACCATACTTAGATTCAACGAGTTCAAACTCAAGTACAGTAGAAAGAACATAGGGGAAGATACAGAGTGCAGGCCTTCACTTCAAGAAATTAAAGTCTAATACAACTCTGTTTCCAACCATGAAGCCAATTCTGTATCCAATTAGCTAGCTCTCTCTGGATTCCATGCAATCTCAGCTTCCAGAGCAGTTTTCCAGGAGGAACCTTATCAAAGGCCTTGATGAAGTCCACATTGTCGAAGGCTCTGACATCAATCTTCTTGGTTACTTCTTCATAAAACTCAACCAAATCCATGAGAGACAATCTTCCATTCACAGAATCATGATGACTATTCTTAATCAGTCTTTCCAAATGAAGGTATATATATTATCCCTCAGAATCCTCTTCAGTAACATACCAACCACAGATGTTCGGCTTACTGGTGTATATAGTTCCCAGGTTTTCCCTTGCAGCCCTTCTTAAAAAGACACATAACATTAGCCGCCTTCCAGTCTTTCAGCACCTGACCTATGTCCAACGATAATTCCTACATCTCAGCCACAATTCTTAGAATTTCTTCTCTAACTTCCTGAAGTGTCCTTCCATATACCTAATCAGGCCAGATAGATTGATTTACCTTCATAGCTATTAGGACAAACTCAACTGTAATACAGATTGTCCTCAAGACATCTCCATTAACAGTCCCAATTTCTCTAGTCTTCATGTCCATAACACCATAAGACATTGGAGTAGAATTAGGTCATTCAGCCCATTGAGTCCACACCATTCGATCATGGCTGATCTGTTTTTCCCTCTCAAGCCCATTCTCCTGCCTTCTCCCCTTATTCTTTAAAATACCTAATGTTTTGGCCTCCATTGCCGTCCACCCTTAAAACCTATAGCGGTGAGAAATAAATGCTGCCTTGAAGCCCAGATCCCCAAAAAACAAATAAATAGAAATCTGAAAGAAAATGGGATTAATTTGGATTCAGCACATAGGGGGCTGAATAGTTTCCATCCACCGTTTATTTATATAAAAAGTGGGCAGCACAGTTGCGCTGCGGTAGATTTGCTACCTTACAGTGCCAGAGACCCGGGTTTGATCCTGACTAAGGGTGCTGTCTGCAGGGAGTTTGTACATTTTCCCCGTGACCGTGTGGGTTGCCTCCCACACTCCAAAGAAATACAGGTTTGTAGGTTAATTGGCTTGATGTAAATGTAAAGTTTGTTCCTTGCATGTGAAGGGTAGCATTAATGTGCCGAGATCGCTGGTCAGTGCGGACTCTGTGAGCCAAAGGGCCTGTTTCCGTGCTGTATCTCTGAACTAAATTCGGGTCGAACGCAAGACATTTTCATAAAAATAGTACACAGGTCAAGTGCACTTATGGTATGCACTCCCTTCTGTTTCAGAATCTTCTGAAGTGCACTTTGGAAATAACTTTTTAAAAAATCACTTTGAGAGGATAGAGTTGCTAATGGGAGGAGACACTATTGGAGATTGTGGGATATCAATAAGTGCTGTTAAAATGGATAATCCGGAATTCAGTTGAGCACTTTCATATATGGTGTGCCAGATGTGAAAATAATAATCAAGTGCTGTGTTTGTTTTTTGACCTTGTGCTTTCCCCACCAATCACTCCACTCAGTTGATTTTCATTTCATCCCTTGATAATACAACCTTGGTAGTTAAAATCTACAGTGTTCTTAAAAGGAAAACTGGCTCTGAAATTTGTTATATCTGGAAGATTTATAACTTAATTATATTGAGCAGTATAACTTTGATACCTACACCATTTGCAATTGTTCATGGCCCTACAGCAGTGAATAAATTTATTTAGTCCAAAGATGAACTATTTGACAAAATAAAACTTCTAATTAGGTGATCTTTTCCAGTAGCATGTTTTCAATTGTGAAATAGTAAATTAATATCTATGAACATTAAAATTGATCATGAAATGTCAAGGCCCCGGATATTCAAGAATCGGAATAACATAGAAAAAGAATCTTACTATTAAAAAATTGCTCTGTTCAACATTATTTAAGTCGAAAGTGGATGATCTCACACTTATCTACATTAAAAACCACTTAAAATTGTTTTAACAATTCAATTAATCGATTCTTATATCTTTGCAATTTAATCTTCCATCCATCCATGCTGCTTAAAATTGAGCCAGTGCTAAAATTATCAGTATTGTGGGATTCGGAATCTCTCTCTCTCCCCCCATCTCTCTCTCCCCCCATCTCTCTCTCCCCCCATCACTCTCTCCCCACCCCTCTCCCCAACCCCCAACCCCTCACTTTCTCTCTCACACACATTATGTATCTTTTCTAAGTAGACATACCTTGAGGAGATTTTGCAGTGGAGCGGACGAAATGTGTAGGAATGAACTGCAGATGCTGGTTTAAATCAGTCTAAAGGTCTCGAAACGTCACCCATTCCTTCTCTCCAGATATGCTGCCTGTCCTGCTGAGTTACTCCAGCATTTTGTGTCTACCATGTGTCTTTTCTATAAATGTATAGATCCTTGGAGTACACTACTATCACATTCTGCCTATTTGAGTACTAGTCAATTTTCCAATTTACTAATTGAGGCAGTAATTTTCCTTTAATTTCATGACTTTAGCCAACAGCATGCTGTGGGGATAATGTTGAATGCCTTCTGTTGGTCCATATGCATAATGCGTATGGATTTCTTGTGTCTGCTACTTTAGACATCTGCTCAAATAAATTCTGATTTGACGGGTAGCAACCCAACATTTCCAAACTATGCTGCTGCTTGCTGAATAATTTCAAGCTGATCAGATACATATTCCTTAACGATACCCTCTTATGACATCTGACAACAGATGTTAGATAACTGGCCTACGATTCCCCAGTTTCCTTCCATCAATTCTCTTCAATAGTGAAATGGAAGATAAAGTGAACAAATAGTTCCCAATTAAAGAGAATTTTAGAACATCAGAATAAGAGCAATGTGCGTAACTCCTTCCATTAAATCCTTAGAATTGTAGTCATGTTTATCATCTGTATTTGTCACGATTACATTGTTCATTACAATAATTGAAATGGGTTCCTGTCACCATTTCCAAATTGCTTTCCTTTTAATGGCTGCACAGTCACTATTTGTCAGCTGTTGTTATTCAATATGCCTTAATTTCCTTATTTTGATTCATAAAATTGGTTGTTTTAAAGTGCTCTGCCTGAAAGTGCAATTGACCTTTTCCACATGTCGCAAGTGAAAATCAATTTTGTTTTCTGCATTGAATGTCAATCAAGCTTTGCAAAGGAACAATCCAATTAGTTCACCTGAACGAACCCCTCTTTGTAGCCTGGTAAAAATGTTGCCCTTCAAGAATTCATCCGGATCCCTCTTAAAAATGAATTGATTTTATTTCTACCACGCTTTTCATGGAAAGCAGCATATGGAAAACAAATTATTATAAGCTCATATCTCCAATTCTTTAAACTGTTGTCTTGTATCAAAGTCCCCCTGGTTACTAAATTTAAAAAAAAACAAAGTGCTGGAGTAATTCAGCAGGTCAGACAGCATTTAAGGAGGAAAATAGATGGATTATTTTTCTGGTTGGGAGCCTTCTTCAGACCGATTACTGGTTACTGCCCTTCATGACACAAGAAGGGGCCTTTAAATTTTATTGTCCATATAAGGTTGCACTATAATGGCAATGCACTGGGTGGGAGGCATTGAGAGGTTTTCACTAGTCCATCAGGAGAACACATTGTATAACACTCTCCTCTTTTTTTGCAGGACAGTGTGTGGCATCAGGAACACCATTACATACGCACATAGAATCTCCAAGATGCCGCCCAACCCAGGCAACTGTGTGTGCTAGCCACAGACGTGGATCTGCAATCACACATTGCAATCGCTCCACTCTTAAATCTCTAATCCGTACACTGGGGATGGCTCGATTGTAATTATGTATTGTCTCTCCGCTGACTGGTTAGCACACAAAAGATTTTCTCCATATCTTGGTACACATGACAAACTAAACTCAAACACAAACACTCACCACAGCGCATGCACATTTCACTACTCACTTACAATCCAGCAGCTATTTTCATTGCACAGACTGAAGCACAATCAATCACTGACCATTTCCCCCTTACCTTGCAGGTACAACTAATAAATACAACAGTAAACTAGAAGCCTTTCTAAAACCAAAACCTCAGTTTATTAGAGGATATGGTACTGGCACTAGCCACAGGACCAGTGACTATTGATGAAATACAAGTCGGTACAGATGGCAGTATGCTTATAAACACGACACCCATGGATTTCTTCCTCGGAGAATCCCAGTGAAACCTGAAAATTGAGTACTTACATCAGTGCCTTCTGGCCATTCACTTCCTTTTGTTCAGTTTCAAAGACAGGTTGAAGGCTTTGAAGGCTGGCCATAATTTCAGATAAAAAAACATTTGCCAGTTTGCTCCCTAAAATCATCCCTATTCCAATTTCCAATGGATTCCCAGAAACGAGCCATCTCTATTTATTAAAGACATTAGACCAAGTGGACCTGTTGGGCCCAAACCCCTCCTGCAATGGTGAGGTATCCTCTCCTCCCTGTCCCCTCTTCCCCCTCTCCCCCTTTTCCCCCTCCCCCTTCCCCTTTCCCCTCCCCCCACTCCATCCCCCTTATCCTCTCTCCTCCCCCCTCCTTTCACCCCCTCCCTCCCTCCACCTCCCTAGGAGATAGATTTAAACTTAAAAATGTGAATAACAAAAAATATAACACCAATTTCAATAAAACTACTTGCATTACCATTAAAGGGATGACAATTAGTAAGGTGGGCCTAAAATTGTTGCGCTATCGTGTACCATTTTGGCTGTAGTTCAGTCACAAACAAACAAACGAGTTTTAGTATATAGATGCCATGTGTTTGTTTGCTTTACTTTTTCAATTATAAGTACTTTAGAAATGTAAAAAGAAAAATAACTCAAAACTTTTAAAAGCTCAAAATAGTCTTAATTAAACTGTTCCCATAGAGTATGTGGTGTGGGAGTAAACTTGGATTTAAAATTCAATTGTGTTAGATTCCTTCAATACAAAGAACACAAAGGCCTAATGTGGTAACACAATAAAAATTAATATTCAATTGGAAGTACATGAAACCTTGGTTTATAGAGGGAAATGTCTGGCTAATCACACCATGACTCACTCAAAAATTGACTGTGATTGTGTTCAAAGGTAAAACGGATCTTCAGAAAGTGCACACTTGAAATCTCTGCCTACTCAACATTTAATGAGATTCAAGATGTTACATATTCAATCTGACCTCCTAATTTGGAAAGCAATTTTACCGTGGCTTTACTTTAGACTTTAGAGATACAGCATGGAAACAGGCCCTACAGCCCACCATCCGTACCGATCAGCGATCACCCTGCACGCTAGCACTATCCTGCATACCAGGAAAATTTACAATATACAAAAGCCAATCAACCTACACACCTGCAAGTCTTTGGAGTGCGAGAGGAAACCGGAGCACTCGGAGAAAACCCACATGGTCACAGGGAGAACATACAAACTATAAACTCTTTGGGAATATACAGACAGCACCCATAGACAGGATCGAACCCAGGTCTCTGGCACAGTAAGGCAGCAACTGCAGCCTTATAATATTTCCCTTGAGGGCATGTCTTGAATTATACCCTCCCTCCACACCTCATTTACCCATGAGACAGCGGGACTTAATAGGATTTCCAGGGACAGCATTTGGACGAAGTTCTGTGTCCCTGAACAATGTCTCTGGATGGGTTAACAGTACATGGAACTCATTCTGGACAGTTCACAGATGCGATGGCGAGCTGTCGGTATTCGGTATGTTATGGAAAGACCAAATCCTCTTGATTCTTCCTAAGAGTTCAGCTATCATCTTACTCAGCATCAGAACCTCTCTTGCACACTGGATTTTTCATTGAAGCATACATTGAACAAGATGGCAAATTAACAAACACTAGTACAAATTGGGATCAAGAGTAGGCAATTCAGTCCCTCAAACCCAACACTGCCATTTAATAAGATCATGACTGAACTGACTGCCTACCTACAGCAACCAGTCCCTTTCACATACAGCCTTCTTTGCCATGCTTTCAGTCAATATATTCCCAAAGTCAGTTAAACAAATCTGACAAAAAAATTCTGATGAAAAGTCTTCAATCGGAAACGCGAGTTCTATGTTTCCCTCTCCAGATGCTGGCTTACCTGCTGAGTGTTCCTAGATTATCAACAATCTGTCTACCTATGCCCAAAAATATTCAAAGAGTTTGCTCACAGACCAGCATTGTTAACAAAATGCAGAGACCAGCAGACTGATGCATATAGTCCCTCTGGTGAGAACTGCAGATCAGATGGGGAAGTGTCAGGGGATGGGGAGGAAGAGACCAGGGTATCATAGTGGAAGGCATCAGGGTTCGGAGGGAAATGAACAGGATACTGGTAGGAATGAAGGAGCAAGGACTGTGATAATTGCTCGTTTCTGAGCTTCCCCCCAGTCTAGTTTCAGTAAAAACACTGAGTCAAGCATTTGCAAAGATTAAAGTTTATTCTAGCGAAATTATAAGCACGTCACAGATCATACACTGTACCTACTATCCCCACCACGGGTTCGATCCCTGCTTCTATCTAGTCAAGCCCTCTAGGCCTCGCGTAGACAGAGACACTCCAGCAGTTCTCCTTAGGATCGACCACGAACCTTGTGATCACCGTCTTTTATATGCCCCGCGAACCTGAGGGCCGAAACACACAGGGGGTTGTCTTACACTTACCCAATAACAGATATCGATTAACCCCATAGATAACAGACATCTCCCTAATCCAATAATACATCAGCTCAATACATTGTATTGCATGGAAAGCTCTCGAAGGAAGCTAACAAGGACAAACATTGAAACATGTGCCTTGGAAACCCACAACTTCCTCAAGGCTCAACAATTTGACCAATCATCAATTAACAGGATGACCATCTTGAAACATTATATGTATTGTTTCACAATACATTTGCAGCTACCTAATAGGAATGATGCATTTAGGGTCAGTTTGCAAAATCATTATAAAAGTTATCAATTTAAAGGAAACATGGAGAACACCTGGACCATTTACCATTCTGCATATCAGCCTAAGCCTAGACTAGCTGATGCCAATTGAAGCCTGTAAAGTTCTGCTGACAAGGGCTAAGCAATACTGACAAATGCAGGGATTCTCCATTTTATAATGTCTTTAATTTAGCCAATATTAACAACTGCAGATGCTGGTTTACCAAGGAAAGACACAAAACGCTGGAGTAACTTAGCAGGTCAGGCAACATCTCTGGAGAACATGGATAGGTGATGGTTCAGGTCAGCACCCTTCCTCATACTGATTTGCAAGAGTGGGGGGAAAGAAAGCTAGAAGAGGAGGGGCAGGACAAAGCATGGCAGGTCATTGGTGAACACAGACGAAATGGATAAGCAGATGGTTGGACTAATGCCAGAGACCAAGAAAGGGTGGAACCAACATTGGACCATTAAGGGCTCCACCCTTCCTTGGTCATCTGTGGTCAGCCCTGATATGTTCTGGCCTTATCCTACCTGCATTTCGTTCCCCTCCCCTACAGTCTGAAGAAGGCTCCCGATCCAAAATGTCACCCATCCTTTTCCTTCAGAGATGCTTCCTGACCCACTGAGTTATTCCAGCACCTCGTTTCTATCTTTGGTATATACCAGCATCCGCAGTTCCGTTCTACATGCGAATTCCTGGTCCTTCAGTTTGTACGTGGCCTCATCTGGCAATGGAGGTGGCCTACAACAGAAAGATCAGTATGGGTAGGAATGAAAATGTGTTGAAGACGAAAGGTCACATGATGGCATTTCCAGCGTATTTAAAAGCACCATCGAGAGCAATTTTAAAAAAAAGTTTAGAGATACAGCACAGAAACAGGCCCTTCGACCCACCGAATCTGCGCCGACCAGTGATCCACACACATTAACACAATCCTACACACACTATGGACAATTTACATTTAAACCAAGCAAATTAACCTACAAACCTGTACGTCTTTGGAGTGTGGGGGAAACCAAAGATCTTGGAGAAAACCCACGCAGATCACGAGGAGAACATACAAACTCCGCGCAGACAGCACCTGTAGTTAGGATCTAACCCAGATCTCCAGCATTGCAAGGCAGCAACTCTACCGCTGCACAACTGACAAGCACATTATTCCATGTCAATGGCATTTGTCATTTATACATATCTGATTCTGCTTCAATAGTGTGATGGGTAAATATCTATGATAATTTGTGTTGTATTTATGTATTTTTCTGCAATTCTCAAAATGCAGCCCTGTGAAGATTTCAGCCTCACAATGATGTTCACCGACTATATTTCACATACTGCCTCCTTTGTCGTGCTCTCAGTCAATATATGCCCAGTCGGTTAAAAAAAATCTGACAAAATTGTTCTGATGAAAAGTTGCGATCTGAAATATGAATTCTGTATCCCTCTCCAAATGCTGGCTTACCTGCTGCTAAATTTTTCCAGCATTGTATGCATTTGTCCTCTAATTGTTCCTACATTGCAACATTTTACTTTGTTAATTAAACTTTGAGTGTGGCACCATATAATGCAATGAGCCAGATACTGGTAATGCAAGTGGATATTTTCACTCTGGCACTTAGTGAGCATTAAAAAAATACTGACGTTTGGAAATAATGCCGAAGTTGTTCAAGCACAGTTCAAAGCGTTTTGAATGCCCAAATCGTTAGTGCAGCAATACTTCCTTTTAGTGTTTAATGCAAGAGGGAACTGAATCAGCATCTATTGATAATAACATTAATCCAACATTTTGAACTCTTTTTTGTAATACAAGAAACAAAGCTCCATTGTTGAGATCAGATTCTTCTGAATTCCACTCTCTCCATCCGTTTATCACAAGGTCGAGAATGGCTTGTCACCTCCAAAGGATAGTTGATTCTGAGGTGGTTGTTGGAACAAACCCAAGACCTCCAAACTCAAGTGGAGCACTAGGTGATTGATGAGGCAGGCAAATGCCTCATGCTCCTTCTGTTATTTACACTGACTTCTTTGCACTTCCCGTGAAAAGACTAAAAGTTTATCAATCCTACGTTAAATGCTCCTTCACTAGTCAAGAATCAGAGAGTCCCACAGGTTGACAGAGACATTACAGCTTTTGAGGGGGCTGTGAAAGGATCCTTCAAAAATGTGTTCTGCCCCCCCCCCCCCCCCCCCCCTCCCTGCTAATCTCTTGCAGTGTAAATGATTTGTAATTCAATCAGTTGTGGCTGAATTTGTTGGATCTCTTCACAGGTACTGACTGACGTACTTAGCAACTCCAGTAACTTTCCAATTCCAGCATTCAGTTATTTTTTAATTTTCACTTAAATTAGTGGATTCGGCAATGCATTATCATAAGATCATAAGTTCATAAGATCATAAGAGATAGGTGCAGAATTAAGCCATTCGGCCCATCAAGTCTACTCCACCATTCAACCATGGCTGATCTATCTCTCCCTCCTAACCCCATTCTCCTGCCTTCTCCCATAAGCTCTGACACCTGTACAACACCCATGTGATATTATCAATTATCATAATAATGGAGGTCTGTATCTGGGAGGCTGAAAAGCTTCGGTTAAACCAACATCTGGAAGGAACATCCAATCGAGTTAAGAAAATAGGTTTAATTTGGCTCTTCTAATAAAATTACTTCACAACACAAGATGGATCGGGATTTAATACTATTACCAGACTCAAAATTATTCAAAGAAAGTCCATATGCTTTCTAATCTAATTAATTGTGGTTGAATTTGGACTTTTGGAGGAGGAGGAAAATTTCTTGCCTCTCAACATGAGAAGTTGATAAGACTCGGAATGAATGGTATTTAGTGAGGACTACATAGACCTTGCTATACGAGTCCAAGGGTCTTTGAAGGTGGCAACACAGGCAGTCAAGGTGATATAGAAAGCGTATAGGCATTTCACTTATTCCTAGAAACACTCAGCTCCAGACTTCATCACAGCCTTGGCCAAACATGGACCAAAGTGCAGAATTCAGAGAGGAGGTGAAAGTGTCTGCCTTTCATACGAGAGCAGCATTTGACTGAATGTAGGATCAAGGAACCCTGGTAAAGCAGAAGTCAACGGATGTCAAATGGAAGCACTCCAATGGTTGGAATAATTCCTTGTAGAATGGAAGATGGTTGTGGTTATTGGAAGATAATCATCCCAGCACCAGAACATACGTGTAGGAGCTCCACAGGGCTGCAAGATGGGATTAATATGAAAGAGTGCCCAATAGTCAGTATGGATGAATTTGGCCAAATTGCCTGTTTCCATGCTGTGTGTGTTTTTTTATTTGTTGTTTTTTTTAGATTTAGAGATACTGCGCGGAAACAGGCCCTTCGGCCCACCAAGTCCGCGCCGCCCAGGGATCCCCGCACACTAACACTATCCTACACCCACTGGGGACAATTTTTACATTTACCCAGTGAATTAACCTACAAACCTGTACATCTTTGGAGTTCTGTGGGCCTGTTACTAGATCACCCACACAAACACCATGATAGCAACAGCAGATCAGAGGCTGGTTTTCCCCGAGGCATTGGACTCATCTTATGACCCCCCGAGATCTTACTGGGCACGAGAAGATCATATTAGAACTTATTGGTACCTTACCTAGTCCTCAGGAAGAGATCCCAAGATGAGAACGCCAAGAGAATCAGCTCTAAAAGGGTTCACTGCAGCATCTCATGCAGAGGAAAACTTAAAAATGTATGTCCTCCTTGCTCTGGTGGCAGGGACCATGGAGGAAATAACTGCTCGTAGACTCAGAGTGATACAGTGTGGAAACAAGCCCTTCAGCCAAACTTGCCCACACTGGCTAACATGTCCCAGCCACAATAGTCCCACCTGCCCACGTTTGGCCCATGTCCGTCCAAACCTGTTCTATCCATGTACCTGTCTAACTGTTTCTTAAAAGTTGAGATAGTCCCAGCCTCAACTACCTCCTTTGGCAGCTTGTTCCATACGTTCACCACCCTGTGTGTGAAAAAAGTTAATCCTCAGATTCCTTTAAAATCTTTTTCCCTTCACCTTAAATCTATGTCCTCTGGTCCTCGATTCCCCTACTCTGGGCAAGAGACGCTGTGCGTCTACCCGATCTATTCCTCTCATGATTTTATACACTGTTCTCCGGTGATCTTGCAGTGATGCTGAAACTTGTTGCAATGAGACTGTACATCTGATGTTGGGCGAGAGGAGAGGCCACGCAACATCAGGACGTGGGTTCCAGGGCTGTATCCTCAGCCCACAGCGAGTGTGGGCCGTGTTAGGACTGGCAGATCGCTTGGCCGTGGTCTCTGAGCTCGTTACCACTAAGAAGTCTCTGGGCTTGGGAGAGAGGAGAAAACAACAGCTTCTTTCACATCCGACAAGATGGGGCGAGTGGTGATGACAGAAACTGTAAAATCTGAGTGGTCTGTCAACAGAGTCATCAGTCAGAGTATTGAGTATAGAAGTTGGTAGGTCACGTTGCAGTTACAGAAGACTTCGGTGAGACCACATTTGGAGCATCGTGTTCAGTTTCGGTCACCATTTTATAGGAAACATGTTGTCAAGCTGGAAAGGGTGCAAAAAAGATTTACGAGGACATTGCCAGGACTCGAGGGCCTGATCTATAGGGCGAGGTTGAGCAGGCTGGGACTCTGTCCCTTGGAGCACAGGAGGATGATGGGTGATCTTGTAGACGTGTATAAAATCATGAGAGGAATAGATCAGGTAAATACAGAGTCTCTTGCCTTAGGGGAAATCGAGAACCAGAGGGCATAGTTTTAAGGTGAGGAGGGGGAAAGATTTAATAAGAACATGAAGGGTAACTTTTTTTTTTTACGCAAAGAGTGGTGGGTGTACGGAACGTGCTGCCAGAGGATGTGGTTGAGGCAGGGACTATTGCAACATTTAAGAAACATTTAGACAGGTACATGGTTGGGACTGGCTTAGAGGGATATGGGTCAAACGCAAGCAGGTGGGACTAGTGTGGATGGGACATGTTGGCTGGTGTCAGCAAGTTGAGCCAAAAGGCCTGTTTATACGCTGCATGACTAAGTTTTCCATGCAGCTTCATTTACAAATGAATGGCCCCTTATCTTGCAACTGTGTCTGTTCATTCAAGATCAATATGTCAACATCTACTCTGTTGGGACCCCTTAGATCTTAATTAGTTGCAGTCACTTCTTCTCATTCTTCTAAACTCCAATGAACAGTCACAATCTATCTAGCCTCCGTTGGTGGCTGCATTTGAAGAACATGTGACTTCTACCACCAAGAAAGAAAAAGGCAACAAGTGCATAGAAGTACTACCACCTGCAGGTTCCCCTCCAAGTCAGACACCATTGTGACTTGGGAATATATTACCAGTCATTCATTGTCCCTGGGTCTAAAGTGCTGGAACTCCCTCCCCCCACAAAATAGTACCTTGGGAGCATCTTCAGTGGGACTACAGCGGTTCATGAAGCTGCCTCACCACCACCTTAACGAGGGCTATTAGGAAATGGACTATAAATGCTATCCTTAACAGCAACACCAAGATCCAGAAAGCGAATTTTAAAAATCTAAATTAATCTAAATTAATCAACCCTTTCACCACATATTTGCATATGGCTTTGCTTCCCCAACTGGCATTTATCCTTTCTTCCTTTAATATTTAGCTTGGAAACCTTTGCTTGTGTTTCCCTTTCGTTCAGGTTTCCTCCTGTCACATTCAGAATGTTTCCTAAAAGAACATTATTTCTGTATTTAACAAGCTGTGTGTCTGCTATTGATGTTCTTAATGCATCATAACAGAAATCTATACTTGCATAAACTAATCGAATCTAGCTCATCAATTGCTTGGTCACAATGGTTCTTATCCATCTTCTTAACAAGGGCTCCATTACAGCAATGATTCAAGTTCCCGCAGTCAGACACCTTTGGGAATCGTTTGCCATTATCTTTTATCTTTATTTGCGTATCATTAGAACATATGGTATGAATTGGATTGTTTCTGAAGAGCCTTGGAATAACATCACCAATAAAGTTGTAATCCAACCCAAGTATATTTTAAAATTAAAAAAACATTGAATGCATAGATTGCTTTAAGTAGAAGAGATCCAGGAGCAAAATTTAGAGTACTAATGATATTTTGGAGGCAATGAAGGAAGTAAATGGTATCAATTTAATTGCAAAATAAGATTTTTCAATCTGGTTAGCAGCAAGAATCAAAGCACAGCCGATAACCATTTGCACACGAGTCAAAATAGCTCCTCCTTGACTCTCAATATCAAGACAAATGCTGAACATCTCATATTTCATACTTTTGTATTGCCTTAAAAGAAAGGTGGTCTTTTGGCCCATCAATTTCATGCTGGCTCACAAAGCAATTGCATTTGTCCACTATTTGTCCTGTAACCTATTTTCATCTACACTAGGGAAATTTTATAAAAGTCAAATTAACATTAACATGGAGTTTACTGTTGAACTGCAACTTAACAGGAGAAAACTCAAAATTACTTCAGAGGTGGGTGACCTACAATGAGCAATTCATTTCCAACCTCACCAAAGTCCTTCCTCTTACCTCAAAGTCAGGTATGTGATGAAATACTCGATACTTGCCTGGACAACCATAGTTCTAACAACACTTGAGAAGTTTAAACCACAAGGATAAAGCAGATCCCGTGACTGGTGCCCTGTAAGCACCTCAAAGTAGTCACTTTCTCACCTCCCGTGCAGTCTGTGCTATGTGCAAACTTCAGTTATAACTCAACAAATATTCTTCGACCACACCTGCCAAAGCTTTGAGCACCTGGAAAGGCAAGGAAAGCTGGTGCATGGAAACACTGCCACCTGATGGCTAACCTTAATGAACATATTTGCATAGGAGCACTGATGTCCTCAAACTGTGAAAAAGATCATGGCTGCTCTGTGCATACCTCAATTCCTCCTTTATCTTAGATCCCCATAGCCCTTGATTCCTCGATCTTTCAAAACTGTATTATCTGCTCTTTTAATACTATCAATAAAAATGTGGCACAATAGCATAGTGGTAGAGGCGAATGTCCCACAGCATCAGAAACCTGGGTTCAATCCCGGCCTCAAATGCTGTCTGTGTGAAGTTTACACATTCTCCCTGTGACCACGTGGGTTTCCTCCAGGTGCACGGGTTTCCTACCACATCCCAAAGGATGTGTGGGTTAGTAGGTTAATTGGCCTCTGTAAATTGCCCTTAATGTGTTGAGGGATAACTAGTGTGAACAGGCGCTCAACGGTCAGCGTGGTCACGGTGGGTTGAAGGCCCTGTTTCCATGCTGTATCTCTAAACTAAACTAAGCTAAGCCTCATGACCCACTGAGTTACTTCAGTAACTAGTAGAGTGGATAAGGGAGAACCAGTCGATGTGTTATATCTGGACTTACAGCACACGGTATTGAGGGTTCAGTGTTGAGGTGGATAGAAAATTGGTTGGCGGACAGGAAGCAAAGAGTAGGAATAAACGGGTCCTTTTCGGAATGGCAGGCAGTGACTAGTGGGGTAACGCAAGGCTCAGTGCTGGGACCCCAGTTATTTACAGTGTATATTAATGATTTGGACGAGGGAATTGAATGCAACATCTCTAAGTCTGCGGATGACACGAAGCTGGGTGGCAGTGTTAGCTGCGAGGAGGATGCTAGGAGGCTGCAGAGTGACTTGGATAGATTAGGCGAGTGAGCAAATGCATGGCAGATGCAATATAATGTGGATAAATGTGAGGTTATCCACTTTGGCGGCAAGAACAGGAAAGCAGAGTATTACCTGAATGGTGACCGATTGGGAGAAGGGGAGATGCAACGTGACCTGGGTGTCATGGTGCACCAGTCATTGAAAGCAAGCATGCAGGTGCAGCAGGCAGTGAAGAAAGCAAATGGTATGTTGGCATTCATAGCAAGAGGATTTGAGTTTAGGAGCAGGGAGGTTCTACTGCAGTTGTACAGGGCCTTGGTGAGACCGCACCTGGAGTATTGTGTGCAGTTTTGGTCTCCTAACCTGAGGAAAGACGTTCTTGCCTTAGAGGGAGTACAGAGAAGGTTCACCAGATTGATCCCTGGGATGGCGGGACTTTCATATGAGGAAAGACTGGATAGACTGGGCTTGTACTCGCTGGAAATTAGAAGACTGAGGGCGGATCTTATAGAAACATATAAAATTCTTAAGGGGTTGGAGAGGCTAGATGCGGGAAGATTGTTCCCGATGTTGGGGGAGTCCAGAACCAGGGGTCACAGCTTAAGGATAAGGGGAAGTCTTTTAGGACCGAGATGAGAAAACATTTCTTCACACAGAGAGTGGTGAATCTGTGGAATTCTCTGCCACAGAAGGTAGTTGAGGCCAGTTCATTGGCTATATTTAAGAGGGAGTTAGATGTGGCCCTTTTTGCTAAAGGGATCAGGGGGTATGGAGAGAAGGCAGGTACAGGCTACTGAGCTGGATGATCAGCCATGATCATATTGAATGGCTGTGCAGGCTCGAAAGGCCGAATGGCCTACTCCTGCACCTATTTTCTATGTTTCTATGTTTCATCACTTTGTGTTTTGCTCAAGATTCCAGAATCTGCAGATCCTTGCATCACCGGAAGATTAATTATCTCAGGTCGTGACTTGTTAATCAGTGAAATCCATTTTGCAGAAAACATAATAATCACATCAATAAAGAGTATTTGCATAAACATATATACAAAACAAGGGAGAAAATAAATAACTGGAGCGCAGACAAGCTGTGAGGAGGAAGAAGGTTTCTAGCTGTGTGTAACTGGTATACAACACAATTTACAAACACAAACTAAATTGCATTACCAAGATATATAGGACTCAAAAAGTGTTAACAGTGCTGTGGGCAATTGTAGCTCGAGTAAATTTTGTTGGGTAAAGCCTCGAGAGACAATTGCTGGGATAAAGCAATCAACTTTCACAGCAGAGTAGAATCTGAAGAGAGTGAATGATAGCCGAGTCAATGTCACATGCTAGAAATACCCTCAACAGAATCAGATTAAATCACAAACCACACAAAAAAAATGACAAGCAGTTTTTAAATCGCTATCAGACCCAAGAGTTAATAATATTTTGTTTTTTGCTGAGGTAATTTGCAACCCAATTTAATGAACATTGAATTATCCAATTTTAAGCAACCTCTAACAACCCCACCCCTCCCTCCCTCCCCTTTCTCACTGACACACTACACTTCTTCCCCTCTCTCCACTGTGCCCCTCCTTGTCTCTCACCAATTTCTCCCTTCCACCTAACTGACTTCACAACTCTTCATTCTTCTTTCTGACACCTTTTCTTCATCTCTGGCCTTTGTCTAACCATCTGTTTATCAACCTGCCCCTCTCCCTTCTTATATAAACCAGCAACCACAGTTCCTTGTTTCTGTAGTAAAGAACATTTATTTGAAATCCTTCCTGAGCAATTATCATCATCTTTATCTTTTAAAGTTTTGTTTATCTCTGGGGTTGATTTTTGTTTTCATGGTGCTGTAAGTGGGAAGCCAATCTTAATCTAGAAAAAAGGAACTGCAGATGCTGGTTTGCAACAGAAGGCATAAAATGCTGGAGTAACTCAATGAGTCAGGCAGCATTTCTGGAGATAGACAAACAGCACCTCTACCTGCAGTCTTCTGAAAGATCTGCACGCTGCACCTTTTGAATACAAATAGATTTTCTGTATGTCAAGCCCATTTTCCTTTGAATGTCCTAGGTGCAATGCCTGAGACACATGCAATGACTAGGCAGGATATTGACTTCAGCAATTAGTGCAATCTTCCAGCTAGTGCAAGCATGATAGAACATAGAACACAGGAACAGGCCCTTTGGCCCACAATGTCTGAATCAAACATGACGCCAAGACCAACTCTTATCTGCCTGTACACTTCATTCAACTATTATGCCTTAGGATTGTGCTTGGTCTCCCGTGAAAGCATCTCATGATTCAAGCAAGTATTTAACAGAGCGAACAAATAGTGTTATATAATTGATGATATAAATTAACAGCAAATGGTGGCCATGATGCAATTGGAATTGATCTTTTTTCATTCCGGGGCTTAAGGGCATCACTGGCACTGCCAACAATTGTCTCAGGTTGGTGGTGAAATGGAGAGTTTGTCTCTTGAACTACTGCAATTCACGAGGTGAAAAGACCTCTTCAAAACTGCTACAGTGAAATGCCAAGATTTTAACCCAGCAATGAAGAAGAAACAATAGCCAAGAAATGAGAAGGCTTGACTCCTGTTTTGTAGGCATTATATGTTTAATTTTGACTTCACCTGGAGTAGATCATGCTGGAAATAATTTCTGGAAGAAATTGTGGCAATTGCAAAGTGAAATCAGACCGTTCTGACCCCTTCTCATGTTACCATCTCTGATATGTCAGTGTCAGGACCAAACCAAATGATGTTTTTTTTTTTAAGGGATTTGCTTCTCAGCTGGAAATGTGGCAATATTATAATATATGATTAATATAATTAACTGGATTTATTCAGATGCACATTGGATGTTAAATTCAAGGATTGAGATCCAGAGAGGCACTTAGTTTAGCTTATTTTAGAGATACAGCGCGGACACAGGCCCTTCGGCCCACTGAGTCAGCAACGACCAACGATGCCCGCACATTAACACTATCCTACACACACTCGGGACAATTTACAATAAAACCAAGCCAAATAACCTACAAACCTGTACGTCTTTGGAGTGAGGGAAGAAACCAAAGATCTCGGAGAAAACCCACGCAGGTCACGGGGAGAACATACAAACTCCGTACAGACCAACATCCATTGTTGGGATCAAACCCGGGTCTCTGGTGCTGTAAGGCAGCAACTCTACCGCTGTGCCACCCTATGAGGGAATTTTATTTTGCAGGTTCCTTACCAAAAACATCACTGTATAATGGAGATTCTTATGTTTCATGCAGTCAGGGTCAACTTTGTTCCTCTCGGATGCGAGTATGCAGATGCTGAGCCAGGTAGCCACTGCCTTTTGACATCTTTGCAATTTGACATACCTTGTGAAATCATAAGATTTATTTTAGCTTTATCTGCTAACTTTATTTGAGGGTGGTAGGGGACTGGAGATTGGGTGCCTGCTTCGGTACCCGAGCTTCCCAAATGCAGAGAAACATCCACCTTACACATGGTGGAGCCGGCCGTCTTCGGAGGCTGCGGGAGCGGCTGCGACTCGCCTTAGGCTGGGCCCGCTGCGGACCGTCCGACGCGGCCTGCAACCACAACAACTTGACTGCGGGAGAGGACGGCAGGAGAAGGAAAAGACATTGTGGCCTTCCATCACAGTGAGGAGAGGACTGGTGGAGACTCACTGTGATGGAAGTTTTGTTTTCTTGATGGATGTTTCTTTTTTTGTGTGTTTTGGGGGTTGTGTAATTTTAATGCCTATTTTGATGCTTTTGTTGTTGGACTGTGGGTTACTGAATTTCGTCCAATTTGGATGACAATAAAGCTATCTTGAATCTTGAATCTTGAATCATATTCACCAGCAATTATGGAGAGTCCTCCATTTCCCCTGTGAGTTCTGTCTTCTCAAAGGCAGCCAAATTGCATGGAGCTGGTCCTTGGCTACCATTTGGGTTTGCGCCTTTCTCTAAATGCTGCATAGAAAAGAGTAGGAAGATGCCTGAAAGTGTTGATGGAGTATAATCAGAATTCTCATTGACCCAAGAAGTCAATAGGTTGGACTGTTAGAATTGCTCTGACAGCTCTCAAAGACAATGGGCTGAATGGCCTCTTATGTAATAATGAATTATGGGAAATAATACATCACTTGGCATTTGATTCATACTGTTTACAACACCACCAACTGCAAAAGGAGTCCTGCTATTCTTTCATGAATGATTGACTCACAAAAGTAATTGTGATTTTGCTATCCAACACCATTGAAAAAGACGCAAGCAGTTTGAATGATGGCTCATTCCTAGTAGAAGTAGTTTAAATGAATTTGACATCTATCATACAGAAATCTCAGAGCTATAAACCACATCTCAAATGAGTTCCAAAATTAGCTCATAACTTTCTACATCTTCCAGCCTTTTCTTTCAGTAACTGGTTCAGTTACTTCAACCAGTTTTGTTGAGTTTTCGTGAGACTTAAATATTTACAGATAATTCTGAAGAAAAATCTTTCCATGTTGTTTCAAAATACTCCAGTGCGTGTGTGTGAGAACGTTGCAGATTTTTTAAATAGCACCTTTTATTGTGTAGGTAAATAATTCATCTCCATTGCTGCTTTGCAATGAGTTTTTTTAAAAATTAGTTGCATCAGATGGTTGGCCCAGTGCCGAACTGCTCCCATCCCCCAATCTGGAGAATCACGGCACCCCTTTTGTTTTTCTAGTCCCCTCTCTCCGCACACCATTTTATAGACAATAGACAATAGGTGCAGGAGTAGGCCATTCAGCCCTTCGAGCCAGCACCACCATTCAATGCGATCATGGCTGATCACTCTCAATCAGTACCCCGTTCCTGCCTTCTCCCCATACCCCCTCACTCCGCTATCCTTAAGAGCTCTATCCAGCTCTCTCTTGAAAGCATCCAACGAACTGGCCTCCACTGCCTTCTGAGGCAGAGAATTCCACACCTTCATCACTCTCTGACTGAAAAAGTTCTTCCTCATCTCCGTTCTAAATGGCCTACCCCTTATTCTTAAACTGTGACCCCTTGTTCTGGACTCCCCCAACATTGGGAACATGTTTCCTGCCTCTAATGTGTCCAATCCCCTAATTATCTTATATGTTTCAATAAGATCCCCCCTCATCCTTCTAAATTCCAGTGTATGCAAGCCTAATTGCTCCAGCCTTTCAACATACGACAGTCCCGCCATTCCGGGAATTAACCTAGTGAACCTACGCTGCACGCCCTCAATAGCAAGAAAATCCTTCCTCAAATTTGGAGACCAAAACTGCACACAGTACTCCAGGTGCGGTCTCACCAGGGCCCGGTACAACTGTAGAAGGACCTCTTTGCTCCTATACTCAACTCCTCTTGTTATGAAGGCCAACATTCCATTGGCTTTCTTCACTGCCTGCTGTACCTGCATGCTTCCTTTCAGTGACTGATGCACTAGGACACCCAGATCTCGTTGAACATCCCCTCTTCTAATTTTGGCCCATTAGAACCTACTAGGCTGTCAAGAAAAATATTCTACTCCACACAAACATTTGGAGGTGATTGGAGCATGCACGTTGGCCCATCATGTCAAAGCAGGGAAACATCCCACAAAGATGAGACAGATACCGTGACCATTATGTTATCTTCATAAGAATGGATAGAGGATTTGCGAGTCATAGTCATGCAGCATGGAAATAGACACACTGGCCCAAATTGTCCCTGCCGATCAAAATATCCTATCTGCCTGGTTTGGCCCATATCCCTTTAAACATTTCCTATCCATATACCTGTCCAAATGTCTTTTAAATATTGTTATAGTACCTGCCTCAACTACCTTCTCTGACATTCTTCCAACAGCAGGGTGACCAAAACTGAACATAATACTCCAAATGCAGACTTATCAATGTCTTATACTGTACGACTGTAAAATAACACCCCAATTTCAATACCCTGACTGAAGAATGCCAATGTACCGAAAGCCTTCTTGACCACGTTATCTGCCTGTGATGCCACCTTCTGGAAATTATTTATCTGTACTCCTAGATCCCTCTGCTCTACAACAACACCCAGGGCCTTGTCATTCACTGTGAAGTTCCTGCTCTGGTTTGACTTTCCAAAATGCAGCACCTCGCACATATCTGCATTAAACTCCATCAGCTATTCCTCCGTCCACTTGCCCCGCTGATCAAGATGCTGCTGGCATTTTTGATAACCATCTTCACTGTTTACAGTACCACCTATGTTAGTGTCAATTACAATCTTACTAAACACGCGTTGTACATCCTCATCCTAATCGTTGATATAATCCACAAACAGCAATGAGCCCAATACCAATCCCTGAGGCACACCACAGTCATAGGCCTCCAGTCTGAAAAGCAACCTTCCATCATCGCGCTCTGCTTCCTCCCATGAAGCCAATTCTCAATCCAGTCCGCTAGCTTTCCCTAGATCTCCATGTTCAGCTTCTCAGTACAGATAAGAGAAGAACACTATTTGCTGACGAAGGTAGATCCAAGCACCATCAGTGATCTTGTCCATTATGAAGCAAGTTCAGTGAGATTGCAATACTACAAGATTCAGAGTTTGGGGTGATCTGTTTGAAAGGTTCCTTTGTGTGAATGCTGTCTTGTTGAACTTGCCTGTTCAGCTACCAAGCTGATCTTCTGTGCAAATACATCCTAAGTAACCTGATGTATAAAAAACAAATAGCGCCAATATTTTAATACATTGCTACTACAGTTAAACCCGAATAATTGACTAACTATTTGGAAATCCTGATGGATCAGCATTTGGCTCACCAATTGATGTTTGCCAGAATCCCTACATATTAATCATGCCCATGTTCCTGTGCTTATTTTAAACATATCTAATTCAGCATCTGATCCACAGACATCAGTGAAACGCACCCACCACAATAATTGTCAACACCAGTGCCCCACAAGAATGCGTTCTCAGTCCCCCACTATAACCCCTGTGTACTTTTGACTGTGCAGCCAAATTCAGCTTAAACTCTATCTACAAATTTACAGATGACGCCACTGTGGTGGGCCAAATAATGAACAATGATGAGACAGAGTGCAGGAAGGAGGTAGAGAATTTAGTAACATGGCATCAGGACAACAATCGGTCCCTCAATGTTAGCAAGACGAAGGACTTAGTTATTGACTTCAGCGAAAGTGGTGGGGTACATGTCCCAATTAATATCAATGCTGTGGAAATGGAAATGTTTGAGAGCTTCACGCTCCTTGGGGTCAATATTACCAATGATCTGTCATTTTCCAACCCATATTGAAGCAATAGCCAAGAAGGTACACTGATCCTTTGACCCCCTCAAGTGAATGAAGAAATTCGGCATGTCTCAAATAACACTTACAAACCTCCACAGAGAAGGGGGGAGGGCAAATGGCAAAGAAAATATAAGGAGCTACAGTTAATTCCATCTATTGTATAAAGGGATCATGTGAATATGGTTATGATTGAATGTCGATTTTCAAATACATGCAAAAACAATTTCAGATTCACTCATGTGGTAATGCAATTTAGAGGATCATGTTTAAATCCCAGATATTTTGTTTTCTACCAATAATATCTCATTCCCAACAGAGTGAAGCATATTCAGGGAGAATGGTAAACCCTGCTCCAGTGCACAGCGTTGGTAATTTCACACTGCCAACGCTACACTAGTGAATCGGCCAGGAAGGATTAAGTACTTTCATCAGCACATGGAGCTGGCTGGCTGTTAAATCATGAACTATGTGCATTATTTACACTGTCCTTTGAGTAGAGATGGCTCAAATTACATTCTGATTGGAAGGAGCAGGAGCTGATTGTTAATGGGAGCAAATTGGTGGTTATGAAGTCCAACTCACATGAAGGATGGTCGTTTCCTGAGATAGGATGTAATGAAATACGATTATTGTAAAGTCAGATTGGTTCAATAAAGGTTCACTATTTCAGGAAGTAAAATTTGCTATCATCTCCCAACTTGCTCCAGCATTGGAGATTCCAATTCCAGCATGGAGAGGAGTCTATTGTTCTCTAAAGTTATTAAATAACCATTATTTTAGGGTGATTTGTTTAGATCATCAACATAAAATCAGATTGGCTCACTAGCAATTAAACCAACAACCCAAGTGCCAAATCAGGAGAGAGAAAAATTCTCATCTCATCAATCCATACAAGGTTGGGGAGTGGGTGCCCAAATTTATTGGGCAGTTTGGAGTATTCTTATCGTGTCCACACATGCTAGAAATTGTGTTTCAGACCAAACTGAACACAACTCAGCAATATCATTGCTCTCTGTGAGGTCCTCAGCTTTGCATTTGTGCTCCAATAGAGGACATCTTAATAGGTGCTCCATAGTTTGTAGTTCAGTGCCACATATGCAGATGACGTCTTCAGTGTCTGTATAACCCCACTTCTTGAAAGTCGCTTTACAACGACCTGTACCAGCGCTCAGTCTGTCCAAGCATTTCCATTCAACCCAGCATGATTCGGCACCAGGAGGAAGTTCTTCTTTGGCACTTATGGACATGGATGTTGTTGATGGGAGATTGACTAGTCTCCCTTCCCATAATGCAACTCCAGTACTTTTAAACTGGTGATTGACAGATTCTTGATTAGTAAGGGTGTCAAAGGTTATGGTGAGAAGGCACGAGAATGGGGTTGAGGGGAAAAGATAGAGCAGCCATGGTGGAGTAGCCTCGATGGGCCGAATGGCCCAATTCTGCTCCTGAGACTTATGAACTTATGAAGTTGCTGGAGGATTCCCACAGACCAATCATGCCTGACACAGTCACACCTAGTATCATCTTAGTTAATATCATAGTTAACTCAACTCTCATCTGTACTTCTCATAATAATGTATTGTATACAATACATTAGTGATACTGCCACTGGAGCCAACAGGCCAGATGGTGCTTTCTTGTGAATGGCAATTCCTCAGGCATCTTTCACTGCTGACCGCATCGTTGACATCTGCATCAGTGCATTGCAGCGCAAAACTACAGAACATACTGAACGGCAGATGTCAGATTCCAGGTGGGAGTCAAAATGAATTGAGGGACCAGATAGCCACCTTATTGCCAGGAATGGCTGGTACATGTATTGATTCAATATTCAAATGCTGCCCATTCACATACTGCAAGTATAATTGACCGAGATGGAAAGATGCGTGTGTAGGCAGGAACTGCATACACTAGTTTATACCGAAGATAGACACAAAATACTGGAGTAACTTAGTGGGTCAGGCAGCATCTCTGGAAAATAGGAACAGGTGATGTTCCAGATCGGAACCCTTCTTTCGACAGTCGGAAGCAGAGTTCTGCCCAAAAACTACACCTATTCTTTTCTCCAGAGATGCTGCCTGACCTGCTGAGTTACTGCAGCATTTTGTGTCTGTCGTTGGAAAAATAATGACTAGGCTCTCAATATTGATTTAAGTAAAGAGGTATCAATTGGTCTGCATCAACTAAATGTGTTCTTAAATAAATTATTAAAAAATGGTTTGAACCAATTCCAATTGATTGCAAACATGTCAGACATCAGAAAAAAATATATATATATATATGAAAAGGGCATTTGATTGCACCACCAGTCAAAAGGCCACTAGGGGTGGGAGGTGGGGAGGGGAGGAGGGGAGGAGGTGATTTAGGGTCGGGCCTCAGGACATTCCTCCTGAAACCTGTGACTACCCATCAATCATCTTGTTTAGTTTGTGGGATGGATCCAACTGCACAGACACAAGTTCAGTTGGACCCACAGAGTTACTAATAACTCCAACTGCTGTGCAGATCCTGTTTTTTGGGAACATGAAACACAGCCTGGGTCAAGCACAATAGTCCCTTCGTTTATCTCCAGCACTAGTTATGTGCTGTCGTTGGTTATAGATGCATTACACAGGATGCACTGTGGCACATTGCAACAGTGACTGCAATTCGGAATGAAAGAGGGATTTGAGCCAGTTAATTGCAAACCTTTATATGAAAACTACCCACTGCCATCGCAAAGGCATCTGAGACACCATGAGACAAATACGGACCAAGCTAGAGTTCCAGACTAACCATAGAGACACCCATTGATTATGGCAAGCTGTAACGGGCAGTTACTGGGGACATCCAGCTGCAGCTCCAGTTCCTTACAGCAGAAGCTGGGGGAACTGTTGAAGAATGATGTGCTGGATGTGGAGACTGGTGGAGTGTAAGGTCAAGGAGCAATGAAACACTATCCCTGTTCTGTCTGCGGTGAGATGGAGTCAGAACAGAAGTGTGGGAAATGAAGGAGATGCGAGTAAGGGTTCCCCCAACCGTAGTGAGGGAAAGCACGAGTTTGTCTCCATTCTACAAGGATGTCTCCGCTGTTTACAGAAATTGCGTCAGGAATGAAGGACTCCAAGTGAAGGACTCCAGTCACAGAGATAAAAGTTAAGACATCCACTTGGAGCACACAGATTAAAAGGTGGTTTTCCACCCATTCCTCATTCACCTGACACAATATATGCCTATAAAATCCTCCTCACCTGCATCCACCCAATGCCTGCCAGCTCTTGCCCCACCTCTCTCCTCCCCTCCATCTCTGAAAGTTGGCCATCTCCCCTCTACTCTTGCAGACAAGATGAAGGGTCACAATTTAAAATGTTGACTGTCCATTTCCTTTCTCAGAAGGATATGCAAAAGAGATCCACCATATTTAGATTTTTCTACAGAGTAATTTAGGACAAACTGTTTTCAGTGACAGAATGGTCAGCAACCAGAGGATGCATATTCAAAGTTTTTGGCAAAATAACGACATTAAATGCGATTTTAATAATCTAGCTATTTTCTTGTTTCCATGCCTGTTCTGTGTATTCTCACATGGTTGGTGATTTCTATGTGAGACTGGCAGAACCTGCCTCACCTGCAACAAGGTGTTTGACCGGGCAGGTTGCGAGTTGTTTCAAACAAAGTAAGCACTCTCTGTTGTCTGTACTTGGTCTGCAATTAATCCCATCAGAGAAACATGGAAGTGTTTGGCATCTTCCCACAAGTTTTTCTGCTACTATAGTTATCTTGGGCCTCGGATTCCAGTGAGTCAGGGTGAATGTTACTTTTATTTCCAAGATGGTCATGAGAATGCCCACCGAGAGCCAGTTCTGTTCACTGTGAGACTGCTTGCCATGACAGTAGTCATAATAGAATGTTGTAGGAGAGAACTGCAGATGCTGGTTTAAACCAAAGATAAACACAAACTGCTGGAGTAACTCAGGCAGCATCTCTGGAGAGAAGGAATGGGCGACGTTTCAGGTCGAGACCCTTCTTCAGACTGAATCATGGGAGAGGGAGATAAGGAAATTTAAACAAGACAAAGGGGATGAAGTTCAAGGAAAAGGTAGAATACGTCATTGTTAGTTAGGAGTAGGGAATAACAAAGCAAACAGAGATAAAATGTAAACAAGGACAGTCAGACTAGTTGGGGAACTGGGAAGGGGGAGGGATGGTGAAAGAGGGAAAGCACAGGTTACTTGAAGTTGGTGAAGTCAATGTTACATTTTGTCATTATGTCAGAATAGAATGGTTGTGTAGGAAGTCTGGCTTTAGACATGCAGACAACCTTGCAGAGCTAACAGAGTCAGAACAGAGCCTTGAGGTTGTGGACATTGCCAGGGAGAGGATATTGACATTGGATTAGTTATTTTCCTCAAAGGTTTTGAAGGAGCAACTTTGGTGGCAATTCTGCAATTCTAAATGGTACATATCATAAACTGCCCGCCTCTCAACATTTGCAGAACAGTGGGGATCAAAGTTCCTTGAATAGCCCACGAGCTTGCTGTCAAGCTCAGTCCTCAAACATTGTTTTCTACATTCGGCTCACGCTAGCAGTTAAGTGGTGATGGTGATTTGTGATCGGTGTCTAGCATCAATGAGATATGGAATGCACTGTCAGAAAGGATGGTGGAAGTAGATATTTCAAAACAAAAATGGGAAATATCAAAAAATTACAGGACTGTGGGGAGAGCCAGAGACTCCTATTGCACTATATCATTCGAGAACTTTAATTCTCTCCTGCTAATGCCCCTCACTAAAAGGACCGTACAGTATGACATCTAGTAGCGATAATGCCTCATGGCTCCAGTGACCTTTGCTTGATCGCTGTCCGGAGATTGCACATTCTCCCTGGTTTCTACAGATATCCCAAAGATGTACCATTTATTCTGTAAATTGCCATGGTGTATACTTGAGCGGTAGAATAAGGAGCTGTTGATGGATGAACAAGACCCACAGACTTAAAATGGCACCATTAAAATGAAATTGGTGCAAGATCAGAGTAATTGAGTGCCTGATGGTTGGCAGGACTTATGAGCCCGAGGGCCTGTTTTCTTGCAATACAACTTTCTTGCAAGGCATAATATAAACCAATAAAAGGTGCTGGGAAATACAACAGCAAATTCACTAAGCACAAACTTACTACAAAACCAATGGGATTCTGTGGGGATGACACAAGACTTGTTTTGACATGTGTGAATGTATCTTTCCAGCAATGTTAACTACCACAGATAGACACAAAAAGCTAGAATAACTCAGCGGGACAGGCTACCACCTACTACCACAGAGTGTAACTACCACAGAGACACTTTCACCTTCCCTGCCATCAGCAAGAAGCAGCAATAGCATGTTAAGAATGAAACGGCACAACCTGCCAAGTTAAATGAGCTGGCAATAGTCTTTAATTTAGACTTTAGAGATACAGCATGGAAACAAGCACTTCGGCCCACTGAGACCGTGCCGACCAGTGATCACCTCGTATACTAGCACTTGTCCCTACGCACTAGGGACAAGTTCCACTTTGGAGAAGCTAATTAAGCTCCATACCTTTACGTCTTTGGAGTACGGGAGGAAATCGGAGCATCCAGAGAAAACTTCTGCTGTCACAGGGAGATCGTACAAACTATGTACAGACAGCACGCGTAGTCAGAATCGAAATTGGGTCACTGGCGCTGTAATGCAGTAACTCCACCGTTGTGCAGGAAACTTTGCTGAAAGGGGATGATTTGAGCTTCCATCATCAGATGTGCATCAACAACCCATTTTATTCCTTCTGTCTCTCAGCAAAGTCCTGAAAATTGTATGCAATTGCATCAGGAAGTAAAATGACTCTGGTTTACAAGTAATTACATAATCACTACATTGCACATTTTACTAGTTTATCTTAATGTCTGATTCTGCATCATCAACTTCATTTATGGTGTTATAAGAATAATTTCCTGTCATTTTGCTTTCAATGTTCAGCATTTTTGAATGGCATAGAGGTAGCTAGAAAGAGAGGGGTTTGCATTCACACAGTCCTGTTACATTCCTTCCAGGATATATGATTTGATAAGGGTGGTGGGTGTATGGAACAAGGTGCCAGAGGAGATCGTTGAAGCAGGGACTGTTACAACGTTTTAGAAACAATGAGATGGGCACATGGATAGGACATGTTTGGAAGGATGTGGGCCAGATGCAGGCAGATGGGACTAGTGGAAATGGAACATGCTGGTCAATGTGGGCAAATTGGGCCGAAGGGCCCATTTCCAATTTGTACGACTCTGTACATGAACTGGGGCAGCATGGTGACGCAGCGGTAGAGTTGCTGCCTTACAACGCCAGAGATCCGGGTTCGATCCTGACGGGTGCTTGTCTGTACAGAGTTTATACATTATCCCCATAACCAACGCGGGTTTTCTCCAGGATCTCCAGTTTCCTCCCACACTCCAAAGACGTACAGGTTTGAAGGCTAATTGGCTTGGTATAATTGTAAATTGTCCCGAGTGTGTGTAAGATAGTGTTAGTGTGTAGGGATCACTGGTCCGCGCAGACTCTGTGGGCTGAAAAGGCTGTTTCTGTGCTGTATCTATAAACTAAACTAATGTTGACTGAAAGATAATTATCAGCCAGGAGAGCAGGGAGAATATCCTGTTCCTCAAAATGGTCTTATGAGATCTTTGAAGTCACCCTGTTAGAGCACAAGTCGATTTTATACCGAAATGACTCATCCTGAACCTTCCCAAAGATTTTTCAGTGTTGTTTGGTTTATCATATCATATCATATCATATCATATACAGCCGGAAACAGGCCTTTTCGGCCCTCCAAGTCCGTGCCGCCCAGTGATCCCCGTACATTAACACCATCCTACACCCACTAGGGACAATTTTTACATTTACCCAGCCAATTAACCTACATACCTGTACGTCTTTGGAGTGTGGGAGGAAACTTTGGCAAAGAGCTGGAAGAGGGGATTATTTTTTGATTATGTGAATCAGGCACAGTTAAGATTGATTACTAAATGCTAATCAAACTTTTAAAATCTTCCCTTTCAAATATTAATATGCAAAAATACTCTGCATTACTCGAGTAGAACTCTGGGGGATGACAGTGCAAGGAAAATCAGCAAAGGTGCTTTTACCAGCAGTTACAAGCAGAGACCGCCAATAATTTTCACTACAGTTCCAATTAATATCATTAACATTCAATTGTGGTAAATATGTCACGTTCCACATGGAGATTGATGTTAAAGACAAACAAGAATAATTTTGAGTATAAATAAAATTGTTCGTACTTAACCTATGCCTTGAGATAAAAAGGAGATCAATATTATTCTGCCACTTTACCTGGTAATCTGCTCACAATTTACATGCATTACTTTAAAATAAACACTTCAAGAATTTATCCTACAGTATACCACAGTATAATTTTAGAATCGTTATGCAGAAAAAGATCACACTTGCAACATCTGCTTTTCTCACATCTATCTCAGATCTAATTGCTTAGAACAATATTGATGCCTGGACAAGTGCACATTTTCAGTGAATCCCAAAGGTATTAATTAACTAAAAGGAAATATTCTGCTCCAAGAAAACAATTTGAAATAAAATGGCAGGCAAGCACATACATCAATGGTACAGCGAGCAGTGCTATTGAATCATAGCTCCAGCGACCCAGATTCAATCCTGACCACGGGTGCTCTTTGTGTGGAGTTTACATATTCTCCAGTGACTAGTTGGGTTTCCCCCCACGTCCCAAAGACATGCAATCTGGTAGGTCAATTAACTGTTGTAAATTGTCCCTCGTGCATGGGTGATTGGTGTCAGCCAGGAAGAGTTTGGGAGGGGAGATGTGGTGGTAAAAAAGAATTGACAAGAATGTGTGGAAAATAAAATAGTTAGTATTAGTGTAAAAGTGGGTGCTTGATGGTCAGTGCAGACTTGATGTGCGCTTGCTGGGCAAAAGGCCCTGTTTCAATGCTGTATCTCTCTATGGCTCTATCAGGTGGATTCATCTCCCCACAGTCTTGAGAGCTTGAGATCTGAGAGGAAACATGAATTAAACAGTTCTCCAATTCATCAAAGAGTTAGCGACGCAAATAGATCTACCAATCAATTTGGGCTCTGCCTTCATAAACCATTCTCTCTAATCATAAGGATCAGGTCTAGACCCCAATTACATTGTGTATAAACTCTAGGCTTGCCATTCTCCAACTTTTCAGGTCTCCAAACAGGAGCTCAAACCCTTGTTTACATATTCTGTTGTGCTGCAAGTAAGAATGTCATTGTTCTATCTGGGACATGTGACAACATTCTTCTGCCACTTCACTCTTGACTCACTATTTCTTGCTATCTTACACCTCCCAATGCTCAAAAATTAGTCTTAGAGTCTTTCACCTTGCCTTAGTCTCATCCCAGGGTCCTGGCTTTACTTCATCACAACACATCTTGTTGACTTCTGAGAGGATGAGTTAATAATACATCTCAGTTGCCATTCCCAGCAACAGGCTATGAAATGTTTGACACTTGGAATATATCTTCAATACTCAATAACAACTGAACAGAAACAGGCCTGGTGAAAGACAAGCAGAATAGCTTGTGCACAAAATACATTTCAAATACATACTTTTTGCTAGAACTAAATATATATACAACATGCATGTAAACATGGTCAAAATAAAGAGACTATTGCATGAAGATATCAATAAGCAATTATACAAATGGAGCAAGATGACAGAAAATAAATTAAAATGGATAATAAGGACAGACATGAATTGATATCAGAATTTAAAATGAGGATTATGATTAAAGTCACATGTTAAGAAAATCAAAGAGATGATTGACTAAGTACATTTCATGACAATAATTTTCTCTTTCACTGAATTTAAATTAGAGATGAGCAATTGAAGAAAATTAACTTAATAAAATAAACCAGGATTACTTTTTACCACATACCATAATATTTCTCTGAGAGGGGAATAAATGGGTGATATCAACCATGTAGTTTTTACTTCAATTTGCTCATCTATCATCATGCTTAACTGTATCTTTGGCAGCTCCCCACAATGATTAATGTCTGTACTGTGTAATGGTTCATTGCTGGCCCTGAACACAAAAGTGAAAGATAAAAATTGTTATCTTTGTGGACAGCATGAACAATTTTGAAACTGGATCAAGCTCACAGGTTGTTATAGTTGCCAGATCATGTGCCTGGGCCCCAAGAATGGACATTAGTTGAGAGGGTGAGATGGTCTTGTAACACAGCCGAGTTACACCACAATCGCCCAAATCTGAAAACAAATAAATAAAGTTTTCCATTTGGATGTTATGGCAATTCTTGAAGAAGTTCCACCAGTATTTCACAATAGACAATAGACAATAGACAATAGGTGCAGGAGTAGGCCATTCGGCCCTTCGAGCCAGCACCGCCATTCAATGTGATCATGGCTGATCATTCTCAATCAGTACCCCGTTCCTGCTTTTTCCCCATACCCCCTGACTCCGCTATCCTTTAGAGCTCTATATAGCTCTCTCTTGAATGTATTCACGGTAATATTTAGGTAGTATTTAATTCAGAGAATCCCAACACCCAGAGGTCTATGTAATCATGACTGTTTGGCCACATTTTGTTCCAATTCCATTTACTGGTTTGCAGATGGCCGCCTTAATGGGCTGGATCTGGGATAATGACAAGGCAGTAAAGGAGATAGAAGACTTAGTAACATGGTGTCACAACAACAATCTCTCCCTCAAAAGGACACAAAGTGCTGTAGTAAATCAGCGTCACTGGAGAACGTGGATAGTTGACGCTTCGTGTCGAGACCCCCGCAAACCCCCCTCAATGTCAGCAAGGCAAAGGAGCTAGTTAGAACCTCAGGAAGCGAGCTGGCATACACGTCTCAGACAGCATCAATGGTGTTGAAGTGGAGATGTGTTGAGAGCTTCAAGCACCCAAGTGTAAATATCACCATTTTGTTCTGTCCCAACCACAATGTAGCTATGGCCAACAAAGCAAATTGACACGTCTACTTCCTCAGAAGACGAAGAAAGTGAAGTATGCTTCCAACAACTCTTCACAACATTTACAGATGCATGGTAGAAAGCATCCGGTTTGGTAATAGCACTGCCCACGCCCACAAGAAATAGCAGAGAGCTGTGGATGAAGCCCACTCCATCACACAAACCGGCCTCGACACCACCCACCACCCCCCATTGACACCATCTACACTTCAGCAGAATGAGAAAGCAGTCAACATAATCAAAGACCAGTTGCACCCCAATCGTTCCTTCCTCTCCCACCTTCCATTGGACAAAAGATACAAAAGTTTGAAACCACATATCACCAGGGTCAGGAACAGATTCTTCCCTGCTGTTAGACTTTAGAGATACATTGCGGAAACAGGTCCTCCGGCCAACTGAGCCCGCATCGACCACCCCGCACACTAGCACTACCCTACACACTAGAGACAATCATAGCCTGCACTCTGATATTTTTCTATGTGCACCACCTGGTGTACTTGTGCATGGCTCAACTGTACTTGTATAGTAAGATTTGACTGGATAACATGCAAAACAAAGCATTTTGGTACACTTGATATTAATAAACCAATGTCAATGCCATTTGTGATATATTGATTAGTGTAATTATCCCATGTTTAATTCCTTTTAAATTAAGTTATGGAATGTGGAGGTCATTTGAAAAGTTCAGCAGCCTGGTTTACTTCATCACTGCATTTAAGAAAACTATGCTGAGTTGAACTCCGTAACATTGCATTGGTGATTGAATTGGTACAGGTTAGAGGTTACAGATTAGAATTACCATTTAGAGGTGTTGCAGAAATGGTGCCAGTTGTTGTAGGATGAAGAGCTTTTGATTAATGTGGTGGGAAATGACAATAATACAATATCAAGCAATGAGCATTTGGACCTAGAATAATGCTCTCATACTTCACGTATGACAAAGACAGATGTTCTTCACTGGATAATTTTTGTCTTGAATATTAATGTGAAGCTTAACAGTGACTGCAGCATTTAAACAATTCATGTTCAATTGCAATATTTCATGGCAAGAGTGTTGTATATGCTTCCTCCTCCCTAAGCTTTTAACCAGAGGTGTGATTTCAGCCCAACATAACATCATAACCTTTGTGTGTTTCAAGAATGCAGTGATCATGAGAAGCTAAATGCAAGAAATGGCGTGATCGAGGACAAGTACAAGGAGCAGGATGTGCTGACTTCTGACCCTGGGCATCGAACACCTTAACTACAGTCAATATCTGCAGCTAGAAATTTGTTAAGCTAGAAATGGCTGCAGGTCCATAAACTGAGACTTTGCACTTGCCGATGCTGTTTGCAACAAGTATACAACAAAGAGGAGAAAAGAGAGGCGTTGCATCCAATTTCAAATGATTTAACTGATTAGAAAGGTCATTCAGAATCATTACTGAAATTATGAAATTTGTGTCTAAATATTCGTTGGATTTTCATCTTTGTCTCATTCTCATAGGTAACTAATCCATTCCGGTTTTGTCATTTAATTTTGCATTTAGAGTCACAGTTATACAGCAGGGAAACAGGCCCTTCAGTCCAACTCGTCCATGCCCCTCAAAACTATTCCCATTTGCCCGCATTTGGTCCAGATCTCTTTAAAACTTCCTTATCCATGTATCAGTCCAAGTGTCTCTTAAATGTTGTCATTGTACCTGCCTCAACTACCCCCTCCTGCAGCTCATCCCAGATACCCACCACCCTCTGAAAGAAAAAGTAGCCTCTCAGATTCCTATTAAAAATTTCCCCTCTCACCTTAAAACAATGTCCTCTGGTTCTTGTTTTCCCTACACTGGGCAAAAGACTCTGTGTAATTCACCCTATCCATTCCCCTCATGATTTCATACACCTCTAAAAGATTATCCCCAAGCCTCCTGCACTCCAAAGAATAAAGTCCAAATTTGATAGATGGTGCTTATTGCATCAATTTAATATACAGAATACACATTACTTGCCAAGGCCTATCAGTGAATGTGGTAGCGCGACACAAAAAGGCAATTAAGCTACTGAAAAATATATTGCTTTGGTGTATTTATTAATCATGAGGGTAGATGTAATTCCACAATAATATTCCTGGATAAAATGTGGCGTGTGGATGGGAACTTTTGAAGAGTTATCCCAAAAGTTGCTTTTCAGAGAAAAATTGTTTAATATATTGTAATATTCTAAATGAGTACAGACCAAACTATAATTAGCACTACAATGGTGAATATAATTATTTTATAATTATAACATTTAATATATTTGGATATATTTTTTAATATACATAAAATATATTTATATTGTATTTACATTCACCATTCTCATGCTTTGATAAGAAAGGAGCTGATCGATATTTGACAGACAACACCACTTGCATATTTATCTTCTTAAGAGATCACTGGGCAAATTTTCCAGTCTATCTTATCTACCACTATTAACTAGTCACTGAGTCACATTTTGTGGTCTCTGCAAATTTAACAAATCTATGCAAAAATCCACCAATGTTTCAGACACTAAACCCAATTTCAGTTTCACAAAAATGATGTTGGGCAAACTTAAGGAAATCACATTGTGTTAGGTTTGGCTTTGCTGCAGAGCAACATCAGATATTCAAAAACATTTTCCAATGAAGTCAGAAGCAAAATAAATACCTTACCTTATTAATGGCAAGAATAAAGGGCCCTGGGAGATTGGAACAGATGGCTTATGGCACCATCTTGATCTCAAGTAATGATGGGGAACAGCTGCACCAGTGCATAGTTTGTCCAACATCCTTGTTCTTGCATTTGGTCAACTGAAGGTTAAATTGAATAAACCCAGAGAACTCTGGCTAATCCTGGTGGCTCAGTCTTTGTCTGTGTGTGTGTGTGGGGGCTGTCCGTCATTGTCTATTGGCAGGAAAAGGCACTGGCTTCTCAGATTTATCCCGGCTACTCAGTTTTATCCTCTGGCTGGAATGCCTGGGTTTATATGAAGTAGGCTGATGAGGTGCAGGTGGGCTAATCCCAAATCGGCTAATTGGACCCAGCTGTTGCCAATGATGATGGAGATTGGCTTCACCTGGTCTGTTAGTCAGGATGGGGATCAGAATTGCATCTGAGGAATGTCTTGTTCTTTGTGTTATTCCCCTCATGAGTTCTGTGAGTCGATCTCGCTGCTTCCCCTCTGTGATACCTGCTGCCCTTCTGCTCTTTGAATGTCTGACAAAGGATCCTGATATGAGACATCACCTATGTGTTTTCCAGAGATGCTGCCTGACCTGCTGAGCTACTCCAGCACTTTGTGTCTTTTTTTGTAAACCTGCACCTGCAATTCCTTGTTACTAGCATTCCCAAATTCCCTTGAGCGGTTGATGATGATGATTCTTATCTCTTGTGGGCAACACAGCAGCATAGTTAATAAGAATGTTGTTCCACAGCTCCAGTGACCTAAGCTCAGATGCTGTCAATGTGGAGCTTCCATGTTCCTCATTCATCCCATTTCCCTCCACTTTGTAAAGAAATGCAGATTCACAGATTCAATGCCCGATGTAAATAGTCCATGGAATGCTGATAAGCAGTTAAATTCAGGTGGAGTGGAGAAGATTGTAGTAAGAATGACATGGGCTTTGTGCACATGGATGTTTGTAGCACAGACATGTTGGCTAAAGTGCCTGTTTTCATGCTGTATGATTCTATGACTATCTTCAAAAATATGTTTAGAAGATTCAACAATGGGTGGTCATGACAGGAAGTGTTCGCCAAAGTTTTCAGACACCATAGTGGATTTAAAAACAAAATGCTGGTGATACACCTCCTCGGAATAGAGTTCGACTCTTGTGGTACAGGTTGCTTCTGTGGTGAGAGAAACAGAGTTAATGTTTCAGGTCAATAATACCTCATCAGAACTGGAATAGTGAGAAAGTGAGTTGTAAGTTGCAAAGCAGGGCTCTGGGGTTTTATTGATGTAACATGTTAACTCTGTTTCACTCTCTACAAATGCTGCCAAGACTACCGAGTGTTTCCAGCATTTTGTTCATATATATGGCTTTGTACATTTGCAGTTCCTTTTTGCTTTTCAATTACCGTGTTGGAGTGCTTGGTAGAAAAGGCAAAATGGAGGCGAGGTTATCTTGTACCATCATGGAGGAAGTGAGGGAAAATGTGGGATGGGGTGGCAAGAGGCAGTCGGAAGGCATTGCGAAGGAGATCTATGCTCGTGGTACAGCTGTACAAATCTTGGTGTGCTGCAGGAAGAAATTTAGTTACAGAAGTCAGGACGGTCAGTCATCAAATCCTACCAACTGCAGGGTTAGTTTTATCCACTGTGTAATAATTGCATCCTCATCACCCATTTCCACCAATCCCACTGTTTTGCGCTTCATCTCACCTTCATACACTTGGCACTACTGGAAACCTTACACCCACGTCTCACAGCTCCCCCGCTAGAGCAGCTATTTAATCAGCCACATCACTCAAACATATCACACAACGCCCACGGTCACCTATCCTTCAATATTGCTGGAGAGAGATTTAATCACAGCAAGCAGCATCAAAAAATGAACTGAAAGCCTACCTTCTTTATTCTAGTCCCTTTGGAAAAGTTCCTGCTGGTTATTCTAGGTAGCAACTATAAGGCAAAGGCATTGACAGGGCAGAAATGATAGGCGTGAGAGTAACTGTACACCTAATCCTTCACTTCGTCAGTCATTCACTTTCATCAATGATCTTCTTTCCATCAAGAGGTCAGAGTGAGGGTGCTCACAGATGATGCACAATTCCACTTGCAACTCCTCAGCAAATGAAGACCTTGCCACTTGTCTGCAGCAAGATAATGTTCAGGTATGGGGTGATAAGTGGCAGTTAACATTCACACCATCTAATAAGAAGTGCCAGGCAACAATCAGCTCCTGCACAGGGAAAATAACTGCTTGGGCAGCCCAGCTGTATGAATATTGATTTCTCTAACTTCAAATAACCCTTGCTTTCCTTCTCTCTCTGTCCCTCCCCCATCCTGATTCTCCAACTAGTTTCACAGTCCTCCTGATTAAATTTTACTGATAGTATGCCTCGCTGTCACCTCAACTCCAAACAATGAACCATTCTACATTCACCCTGAACATTGTCCCCTTTGATCTGTGTTTTCACACCTTACCCTTCCATATCTCTATGTGTCCCTCTCTCCTGACTCTCACTCTGAAGAAGGGTCACGACCTGAAATGTCACCCATTCCTTCTCTCCAGAGATGCTGCCTGTCCCGTTGAGTTACTCCAGCATTTTGTGTCTATTAAAAATCTATTCATGATAGTCAATGGGATATGTACGATGGAATCACACACCATTAATATTCAGAGGGCCATCATGGACCAGAAAGTCAAGATAACTAGCCACACATACTATGACTGTGAAAGCAGGTCAAAGGCTAGGTGTGCTGCAAGACGAAAACAGAAGTAGGAAAGCTCATCTCGCCCCTCAACCCTGCCCTACTATTGAATACCATCATGGTTAATCTGCCCCAGGCCTTTACGATATGATATGATACGATAGAACTTTATTTATCCCAGGAGGGAAATTAATCTGCCAACTGTCACAAAACACAAGATACAAGAAACGTGAAATTAAAATGACGAGTGGAAAGGATTTGGAATGTGCAAAGATTGGGGGGGGAGAGGGGGAGAGGGGGAGAGGGGGGGAGTCAGTCCACCCCATGACAAAAGGAGGAGAAGTTGTACAGTTTGATAGCCACAGGGAAAAAGGATCTCCTGTGGCATTCTGTGCTGCATCTTGGTGGATGCAGTCTGTTGCTGAAGGTACTCGTCAGGTTGACCAGTGTGTCATGGGAGGGGGAGAGCTGTACGTTCAAGGTGCTCCACAGTTTGAGGAGCATCCTCCCCTCCAAGACCACCTCACGTGAATCCACCTCCGCCCCAGGATGGAGCCAGCCATCCCTTACTACTCTTCCCTACCTTTGAAACCATTAACATGTGGTACTGCCTCAAGAAGGGAGCGTCTATCTTCAAGAACCACAGTACCTGTTCGCGTTGCCACCACAGGGCATGAGGTACAGAAACCTACATTTGTGCACCACCAGGTTCAGAAACAGCCATCAGGTTTTTTAAACAACCCACACAATGCTAACCCTGCCTTGACAATGGAACACAAAGGTGAACCTTTTAAAAAAATAAATAAAAATTTAAAAAATAGGTGCAAGCGGAGGCCATTTGGCCCTTCGAGCCAGCACCGCCATTCATTGTGATAATGGCTGATCATCTACAATCAGTAACCTGCTCCTGCCTTCTCCCCATATCCCTTGATTCCACTAGCCCCTAGAGTTCCATCTAACTCTCTTTTAAATTCATCCAGTGAATTGGCTTCCACTGCCTTCTGTGGCAGAGAATTCCATAAATTCACAACTCTCTGGGTGAAAAAGTTTCTTCTCACCACAGTTTTAAATGGCCTCCCCTTTATTCTTAGACTATGTCCCCTGGTTCTGGACTCCCCCAACATTGGGAACATTTTTCCTGCATCTAGCTTGTCTCGTCCTTTTATAATTTTATACGTCTCTATAAGATCCCCTCTCATCCTTCTAAACTCCAGTGAATACAAGCCTAGTGTTTCCAATCTTTCCTTATATGACAGTCCCGCTATCCCGGGGATTAACCTCGTGAACCTACCTCTTGCACGACTCTGGGCTTGTCCTTTTCTAACTGTGTTTTTGCACTATTGTCTTGTTTTTTTTGCAATCTTTTTCTCATTTTACTATCTTGCAGAATTTTATGTGCAACTCGTGTATAATTTATGTATAACTTAAGATTTTGTTTGGCTGAGTCTACACGTCTGTGATACTGCTGTAAGCAAGATTTTACATTGTACCTGTACTGCACTGCACTTGTGCATATGACAATAAACTTGACAATCCCCCACTGCCTTGAATTGCCCAATCTTTTGAAATGTTACCTCCCTCCTCTCTGAATATCTCCAACAATCAGCCCCCACATCACTCCAAGGTATAGAGATTCATCATCCTCTGTGAGAATACATTTATTCTAGCTTCAATTTAAAATTGAAAATTAGCTTCACCCCCTTTATCTTGTAACGATGTCCCCTCTTATCAGTCTCTCCCACTTATGAACTATTTTAACATGTAACCTATCATGCTGCCTCAAGATCTTTTATGTTTCAACAAAATCACCCCTCACTTTTACAATCTCCAAAGAATATATAGTGTCCTAGTGTTATACAGAATGGAAACAGGCCCTTCAGCCCAACTCATCCACACTGACCAAAGTACCTACCTGAGCTCATACAGATCCAACTTCCTTAGCCAGTGATAAGACAACTTCACCCCAGGAATCAGACTAGCAAATCTCCTTAAGACTGACAGCTTCCATTGCAGATATACAGTATTCTTTCTTTAATAAAGGGACTAAAAGTGTGCAGAATGCTCCAGGTGCAAACTCGCCAACCCCCCTGTACTGTTGTGACAATGCTTCCATATATCTAAACTCCAACCCTGATACAATCAAGGCCAATGTGCCTTTTCTCTCCTAATTATTTGCTTGCATTTCTATCATTCTGTGATTCATATTCCAGCACACCTCAATTCTTCTGCACTCCATTCAATTACAATCTGTCACGATTTAATTCACAGGCTGCCTTTTAATCTCTTTCACTGAAGTGCATGACCTGAAACATTCCCTTATTACTGCATTTGCCAAATTTTCACCCACTGACTCAACCCATCCTTATTCTCGTCTGTATGTTAAATGCCCTGAGTGTGGATGCATGTCAGTGCAGAATACAAAATTTCCATTTTACAGCAGTGATGATAAAGATGGACCCATCAAGCCACCGCGAACAAAGACCTGCCTGGGCCACATGCAGCAGCAGGTCCGGTTTGCCGCCATGAAGACGGAGCGATGGGCCGATGCCTGCAGGGGAAGCTCAGACGCCACTGAGCTCGGCCTCAAAGATCTGAGAGTCGAGGAGGAGAGAGCCACTGGCGACATCGGATGGTAGGAGAGGGACCAGGACACTGTCTCTAACACCTTCAAGGTCAGCTGCAGGAGGTGCCCCCCGGGACACAAAGGCAGTTGAGCAAGGAGAGAGAGGTCGGTGTATGGGCCGAGCTGGTCAAGGGCGGCAGTGGAGGCCCTGCAGCAGCCTTGGCTCACCTGGATCCCGTGGGAATGCTCTACCATGTGGACTTTGGACTTTGTCTTTTGTAAATGGCACCAAAATATGGTGACTTGTGCATGTATGAGCTGTGCAAAAAGAATTTCACTTTGTCGTGCATACGTGACAATAAAGAACCCATTATTCCTATGACCATGAAGCTGAGGAATGACCTTACAGAAATGTATAAAATCATGAAGAGCCTGAGGTAAGGTGAAGAAGAATAAAAATTAGAGGGTGTATGTTTAAGGTGAAAGGGAAAAGATTTTAAAGATACCTCTTCACACACAGGGAATGAGCTGCCAGAGAAAGTGTTTGAAGCAGGTACAAGAACACCATTTAAATTTTATTTAAACAGGTACATTCATAGAAAATGTTGAGAGGGAAATGTGCCTTCCATGAGCAAATGGGGTCAGCACAGATGGGCTTCTTGATCAACATGAACAGCTTGAGCTGAAGGGCCTGTTTTCATGCCGTATGACTCTAGAGTCTTTTCAGTAAAGCATTCATGTCCTTCGCATCCCTTCTTAGTATATTGCATGAGCAGAACCAAGGTGAAAGTTGCGAATGAATTGATTCCCGGCAAAAGAACATCTTAACTTCCTTTTCTATTCAAGGCCTCTATTTATGAAGATCAAGAATCTATATGCCGTGTTAACCACTTTGCCAATTTACATTGCTACCTTCAAAGATTTATGCACATGTACATCCAAGCTTTTTAACTGCAGTCTTTACATTTTGTCTCTCCTTCCTACCACATCTCAGGTCAACATGTTCTGGATTAAATTTCATTCTACAACAAACAATGTAGGAAGTTTGATAAGCCATCATCATTCTGCGTTGTGACATATTCTTTTTTTCATATCAAATGCTGTTTTTATCACTGAACACTTTACTTCCAAACATTGCATCATCAAATTCATTAATATGACATATAAATAAATTAACTCCACCACTAAATCACCACCTCCTCCTACATTCCACCAATCGAAAAATCATCCTGAAAATCAAAAACTGCTGGAAGTCCAAAATATCAACAAAAATCCTGGCAGCATCTGTGGAGCGAAAAAGACAGTGAGTGTTTCTAGTTGATGGCATGTCTTTAGTTTAGTTTAGAGATACAGCGTGGAAACGGGCCCTTTGGCCCACTGAGTCCACACCGTTCAGACTAGTTCTTTGTTATCCCACTTTCTCATCCACTCCCTACACACTAGGGGCAATTTTATTGAGGTAATTTAACCTACAAACACGCGCGTCTTTGGAATGCTGGAGGAAATCTGAGCATCCAGTGGTCACAGGGAACCCATAAAAACTCCACACAGACTGCACCCGAGGTCAGGATCAAACCTGGGTCTCTGGCGACGTGTGGCAGCAGCTCTACCAGCTGTGCTGCCCTTGTCAAACAACCCATTCACCACAACACAGTTTTCAGATCTAAAGGCAATTTCATACACACGTTGCCACTGCTCCTTCATTCCATGGGCTTTAACCTTGTTGCTCTGTGGCCTTTTATCATCGGTAACATTTCGACCACATCATTAGACTGCTCTGATTAATGCAGTGAAGAAAACTGATTAAAAACAAGCTCGACCAAACCCGAGATAACGTTTTGAATGAACACCACATCCCAACAGTTGGCTCTTTCTCTCTGGCAGCCATAACCCCCAACCCTATCCAAATCTTTAGTCCTGGATTTCACTGACATTTAAATGGGAACAAAGTGCTGAAGTAACTCAGCGGGTCAGGCAGCATCTCTGGAGAAAAGTAATAAGTGGCATTATGGGTCAAAACCCTTCTTCAGACCTTTTCCTTACATTTTCCTGCTGCCTCTTTTAATGCGAGAAAGAGCTCTTCAGTATCCATGAGGAGAAATTTAGAGTAGGAGGGCAGGAGAAATCACAGAGGGGGAGCAGCGAGAGAGGATGTTGCTAAACTCTCATCGAAGAGAGGAGGATAACTTCTTCAAAGTGGACATACCTTGAGGAGGTCTGAAGAAGAGTCTCCACCCGAAACGTCACCCATTCCTTCTCTCCCGAGATGCTGCCTGACCTGCTGAGTTACTCCAGCATTTTGTGAATAAATACCTTCAGTATCCATGAGCTTTGTTGTTTTGTACCAGTGTTAATTCTGCCCTACCCTTAATACTAATTCCTTTTCATGTTAATAAATTTGCACATAACCAATGTGGTAAAATTTGCCAATCAATATCGGAGGTCAGAAATTGGTGGTGAGTGGTGCCCTTACAAAATCACATTACCAGTGTTCGTTGTTATTAGAGATTGTTCCGTGATACAGCATGGAAACAGCCCCTTTGCACTACTTTTATGTTATCCCACTTTCTCATACATTCCCTGCATACTTGGGGCAATTTACAGCGGTCAATGAATCTACAAACCTGCATGACTTTGGGATGTGGGAATAAACTGGAGGAAACCCACACGGTCACAGTGAGAACGTGCAAACTCCACAGGGACAGCATCCGAGGTCAGGATGGAACCAGGGTATCTGGCATTGTGAGGCAGCAGCTCTTCCAGCTATGTCACAATGCCACTCTAGTTATTTATGAAAACATCCAGCAACTTGCTGGCCAAAATAGATATGCTACAAGTCATCATTCAATGCCTTCAACCTCCTCATATCTGATTTATAAAGAAAAATCACACACACCTTCCCAACAAACTTCTTGCCAAATGTCAGATGTATGACTTCAATACAACGTATTTCCACTGTCTATTCAAAGTTGGGGAAAGATACTTTTAATGACGTGATTCAGGATTTTCTACTCGACCTTGATAGGAAGATGCAGAAAGCAAACAATGAAACTAAGAGAAGTTCATTGGAGTACAGAAAAGATGTTTTCCAGGCTTTGCTACACTTTTAATTGCCTTGTCAATCTCTTAGTGAAACCTTGCATCCATGTTGCTGTTAACGCCGAATAGTTTTCAGGTTGCACAACTGTTTTAACATTCAACACGGTGTTACTCATTCCCAAGGTAATTCGTGCATTTTCTCTCTGAAAATAGCAATTTTGAGATACAACATTGAAGTTAAATGGAGACGTGACATCTGATAAATTATACATGTTTTTTAAAAATGATTTATTGGCATTATGCTTTTTGCAAACCTTTCCTCGCAAGTCTGTTGTATGCTTGTAATTGGTTGCGACAGTTAGTCAATAATTCCTTTATCATTTCACCATAAAATAATTAAGATAATAAAAGGTATATTATGAACACTTTGGGTCTTTGCCTTGAAATTCTGTAATTTCCATTAAATTTCTATTATATCCAGTGGGTGTTGTGCAGCTCCTTACGATTGCCAGAGCCTATAGTACATGCATCAAAAATGTCAGGGGACATTGCACATTTGTCCTCTTATTGACTCAATAAACTAATCTGTACATTGAATATTTTGGATGCCGTGGAGTCTGGACATGTAGTACATGGCTCTGGAAACTTGAATGTATAACAGTTCAACCTACTCCACAACAATGGAACTTGCAAGCAGCACAAACATGCATTTTGTACAAACACGGGGAAATGATGGAAAAAAGCCGATTCTTAACACTCACGAAATGTGATGTCATTTAAAGACTGCCCCTTCTAAGTCCAATTACATGAACTTGTAAATAGTATGAACAAGTACAACACAGCTGTAACACTACATTTTCTGAAGCTCAAAACCCTTATTAGTAATGCAATTTGCATAAATTACCTCAATGCTTTTAAAAATTGCGATATAAATACCAATCCAGATAATATTGCACCACTACAGACCCCAGGATGTGGGACTGGCATTAAAATCTAAAAACCCACTTAAATAGCACATTTCATTGCAAAGCAGATTCATCTTCATGGAAACCATACACTTGTGTGACAATGTGGAGGAATTGTCATCAGTGCTTTAATTCTTATTGGCCATGAAGTAATTTTACACTTCCTTCGGTTGTACAGTTAGCTCTGCTAACTTTACATTTAACTGTGTAGGAAGGAACTGCAGATGTTGGTGTGCACTGAAAATAGACACAAAATGCTGAAGTAACTCAACATCTCTGGAGAGAAGGAATGGGTGATGTTTCGGGACGAGACACTTCTTCAGACTGACTGTTCGGCATTTAAACATTTAACTGTTAGGCATGCCTCAGTGAACCTTCTGTTAAGTACCTAACCCAAGAGCAGAACAATATACAGCTGCTACAAGAGCTACCAACTAAAACTTTTCACTGTACCCTGGTACATGTGACTAAAAACTGAACTGAGCTGCTATGTTGGTTTGTGCTATTGTCAGTGCCAAAATGTAACCAGTAAACATTGGACAATGAGTAAAGTTTTGAGGACACATTTAAGTAAAGCTCTCCAAATACATATGATAAATGTAATTTGGTTTAGTCCATCATACCCACTGTAAGTGTTGCTATTAGCCTCAAGTGGCGGCTGCTGGTGCCGTTGGAAGATTCAGGCTAAATTTTACTTGAACGAAGACGAGAGAGAACCACCAGGAACGTTATACCTCTTGTGTAAGAAGGAACTGCAGATGTTGGTTATACATCGAAGGTAGACACAAAATGCTGGAGTAACTCAGCGGGACAGACCACATCTCTGGAGAGATGGAATGGGTGACGTTTCACATCAAGACCCTTCTTCAGACCTCCAGAGATGCTGCTTGTCCCGCTGAATTACTCCAGCATTTTGTGTCTATCTACGTTATACCTCTGACAGAGTCTGGGCAGGCAAACTAGTCAGTGTTGAGCACGCTTGTTCTAGGCTTAAATCTCACTTCCATTTCATGAAAGCAAAACTTTCAAGGATTGAAATAACTTTGGGCTCTATCAAATACTTTTTGAACGATCAGGCAACACAGTGGCACAGCAATAGAGCTGCTGCCTTCCAGCTCCAGAGACCCGGTTTCAATCACAACTACGGGTGCTATCTGATTTTTTTAGAGATTTTTTTTTTAGAGATACAGGCCCTTCGGCCCACCGAGTCCGCGCCGCCCATCGATCCCCACACATTAACACTATCCTACACACACTAGGGACAATTTTTACATTTTACCCAGTCAATTAACCTACATACCTGTACGTCTTTGGAGTGTGGGAGGAAACCGAAGATCTCGGAGAAAACCCATGCAGGTCACGGGGAGAACGTACAAACTCTGTACAGACGGCGCCCGTAGTCAGGATCGAACCCGAGTCTCAAGCGCTGCATTCGCTGTAAGGCAGCAACTCTACCGCTGCACCACCGTGCCGCCATATGGAGTTTATTCATTCTCCCTGTGGGTTTTTTTCCAGATTCTTCATACATTCCAAAGACATGCAGGCTTGCAGGTTAATTGGCTTCTGTAAATTGTTCCTAGAGTGTAGGATAGAAGCAGTTTACGGGGTGATCACTGGTTGGCATGGACTCGGTGGGCCGTAGGGCCTGTTTCCACACTGTATCTCTAAAATAAACAAAACTAGAGAGGATTCTCACGCACCACTGAAATAACCCCCTCATGGATGATCCGTTGGCATCTTTTTGGGTGGGTGTATAGATCAGGTAAAATCTACAATCATCGGGCATTCTTCCCTCACTCGCGCATGACCAGTGCTCTGTTGATCACGCCAGCCCTGCGATCAATCAGCCACACTCAGCTGACACATTATGCTTCAGCACACTTTAATGAATGCATGAAACAGTTGCAAATTCAGGAAGACCCAAAGAGTTTGACACCGAAAGTACTTTGTGTATCTCATCATTATTATTTAGTATAGGAAACTGAAACTTAGTAGGTAGATAAATGAAAGTTTTAAAAAAACTTTGTAAACACTGTTGAAATATAGGAAATACAGCAGCCTGTGTGTAGGCAGGAGGAAATCTCAAAAAGCAATGAAAAACACTATTTCTCATGATGAGAAAGAATTCATTCAGTGCCATTGTGACTATGTTTTTTGATTAATATATTCATTAATGGAATGCAGAGCATTACTCATTGACACCACCCATCTCTTTTGAGTAAGAGACAGGACCTTGACGGGACCACATGCAGCAGAGTTGAAAGACGAGGAGTCTAATGTGGCAGCAAGAAAACACGGTCACTGTAAAAGCAATTATCTGTGGAGTGGTCTCATCATGCTTCAATTCGAAGACCTTGATGTGAAATAGCAGCAAACCATTATCCAGCACTTCAATCTGTTCTCCCTGAGGATCAACAGTTCTGGCCTTGCCTTTATAAAAGATAGGACACTGAGACAAAACTAATCGGAAACGCTTGTTGAAAAGCCACAATTGATTAATTATAATGCTATAGCATCTCAACAGCATACCACACAAGGTGCAGGTACCCATGGAGGAAGATTGTGCTGAATTTAGCACGCTGTTACAATCCATGACTGCTTCAACAGAAGTTTGAAGGCTACGTGTAACAAAAATATTTAATTTATTTGCTATTTTGTTCAGATTGTCTTTCTCTGTGATTAAGTAGGTTTTGTATACACATGTGAGTTATTTATAAAAAGGAAATTTTTGCTCCTCGGGTAATCTACCTACCATGTGTTGGAATTTCTAGATGTTACTGGGATAATTACTGCAATTGTGGGACAACTCTCCAAGACAGCTGTAATTCCTTAGCATGGCAAGATCTTGCCCTATATTTAATGAGCGTTTTTTTTAAAAACAGATCCATTAAGTATTATATTCAATACCCTCTTGGCCCTGAAAAGCTAGATTTGTAATTAGTTAACAAATTAATTCCAATCTTTCCAAACTAGATTCACATCTCTCAAAGTTAACAAACTTCTCATGTGATTGGACCAGGACATCTTCATTATCATTGATTTGTGATAGACAGCTTTTGTGTCTATGTAAAATTCATAATAAATGAATGTAATGTAAAATTCATAATAACAATAAAAATAACAATAACACCAATAACAATAACAATAACACCAATAACAACAACAACAACAACAACAATAATAATAATAATAATAATAATAATAATAATAATAATAATAATAATAATAATAATAATAATAATAATAATAATAATAATAATAATAATAATAATAATAATAATAATAATAATAATAATAATAATAATAATAATAATAATAATAAGGAATACTCTTTATAGAAATCTAAGAGACTTTGCACTGGCTCAACTTTGATTACATTTACTCTGGTCTCAAATTGCTTCTACTTTGTTCACATCCCTTCTGGCTCCGAAATGAAGTGTGAGATAATCACTGGATTACCTTCCATTCTTGTAAAAAAATGGGAGGAAGACAATTTGTGATGAGCCGCAGGAGTAAATAAGAGGTCAAAATCTTATCTGCACCAGTAAGCTGTCCAAAGACACCCAGCTGGTGTTGTTGGTTGCCCATGAGATATGAAGGAGGCCCAATGCAATGCAAGCAATTAATGTGCAAAGCGAGGCCTCTCCACTGGGTGTTGGAGTCTACATGAGAGTGAGGGGGATTAAATATACCTATCCAGTCCTGTTCTCATCAGAAGCCCAAAGGTTTAGTTTAGTATGTGCAAAAACAGGACCTTTGGCCCTCTGAGACCGTCGACCAGCGATTACCCATACACTAAAACTATCCTACATATTAAGAACAATTTACAGCAGCAAATTTAACCTACAAACCTGTTCGTCTTTGGATTGCGGGACGAAACCAGAGCACTTGGGGAGAAAACCACGAGGCCATGGAAAAAATGTACAAACTCCATACAGTCCGTAAAGGTGTTAAGTTGAACAGCAACAATTAACAGCAACTCTAAGTCATTTTAGATCCAGTTGTAATATTGCCAAGACTATTGTCTCAATGTGAGTATCCAAGTATGAGGCATTCATTGTGTGCTTGCCTCAGCCCATCCCTTCTCTCCAGAGATGTTGCCTGTCCCGCTGAGTTACTCCAGCTTTTTGTGTCTATCTTCGGTTTAAACCAGCATCTGCAATTCCTTCCTTACATACTTAATAATTTCAATGAGAACACCACTCATTTTTCAAAATTGCAGAGAACCCAGACAGAGTCTGCTTAATTGAAATCATATGCAAACGCTCTATCCCAAAAATCAATCAAAGCAACTGTTTTCAGATAAAGACTGGTATATTTACTCGTGGGTGTGATATTTTGAGGTTAGCAATTTATTTATCCTGACTTTCTCCTTTTACAGAGTTTTACACCTGTTTTGCTGATTCCTTTGGATGTTTAAAATTGTGACTTATGGAAGTATAAGGTTGCTGAACAAAATACAATCTCTGGCAAAGTACTTTGCTCAACAGTAAAAAGCACATCCATATTAAGTAGTGCACACCAGGAACATCCCTGCAAAGTAATGCATATATTCCCATCATATCAATAACCTGGATTTTATAGAGAAATGCCAGAGGTTCCATATGTAACTACAGCAGTTCTCCACTTAATCTGTCATGACACTTGAGATTCATACTTCAACATGAAATTACCAAACTAAGAGGTTCCCATTGCTATCATTTTGAATGTCTTTGGATATTCCATTCAATGGAATGTTTTCCGCTTACATTGGGAAGTGTACCTGCTGAACCTTCTGAGGCTCATCATGTTCTGCAGTTTTGGGTGATTTTTTGAGACGTCAGGATTGGAAAAAGGCCTCTACATAACAGAAGTGAAAGTCTTTTGCTGATGGTGTTAATCTCATGCATGAGCAAACACACCAAATTGCTTTCCCAATTTGAAGAAAACACAGGTAAATACTTCAAACCTATAATGACCTTGCATATCTGAAGTCAGTTTATTGGTTTCCTTAGATGGTTTGGCATGCTGAATGCAAACTTGGCCGAGCATTGTAAATGTTCCAGGAACTAAGAAACTTGCAAGATACCAATTCTGACTTGACTCACAATGTTTTGCAACTCTTAAACCGTAATCAGCTCTGTATCAATGAGAGGAATGGACTTATAATTATATATCACCGGTATCTGTGGGTGCTCTTAATGCAATCATCGAATCAAGACGAATATCTGTCACATTTCTGCCCCATCCAAAAAAAAACTTTTGAAATTAAAAACAATGCAATTATGAAATAAAAATGAAAAATTGCCTGGAGGACAACTCAGCGAGTTAGGCAGCATTTGCAGAAAGAGAAACAGCTAAGCGGCAGGCAATTGGAAGCTCAACATTATTCCTGCGGGCTGATCATAAGTACTCTGTGAAGCCCTCATCGACACTGCAGAAACAAAACACAGATTGGGTACTACTCTCCGCAGAGCCTTCCTGTCCTGGGCAGAGCTATTCCCAAACCAGATTGTGATGTTTCCGGACAAGATGCTTTCTACAGCCCCAGAATAGAAGCACTGAAGGATCCTCAGAGAGACTCTGAATTTCCTCAACTGTCTGAGGTGGTAAAGGTGCTGCCTTGCCTTACTCACCAGTGCGGCAATGTGTGTTGTCCATGTCAGATCCTCTGTGATGTGGACTCCCAGGTATTTAAAGCTGCTCACCCTATCCACAGTAATCCCATTTACCTCCAGTGGCGTGTACATCCTTGGATGTTGAGCCCTTCTAAAGTCTACAATCAGCTCCTTCGTTTTTGTGACATTCAAGAGGAGGCTGTTGTCCTGACACCAGAGTGCCAGATCAGCCACCTCCTCCCGGTAGGCCTTCTCCTCGTTATCGGAGATCAGGCCCACCACCACAGTGTCGTCAGCAAACTTGATGATGGAGTTGGAGCTGAACCTGGCCACACAGTCATGTGTGTACAGGGAGTACAGTAGGGGGCTAAGGACGCAACCCTGGGGGATCCTGTGTTCAGGGTGAGGGGGTTAGATGTATGTCTCCCCATCATGACCACTTGGGGCCTGGCGGTGAGAAAGTCCAGGACCCAGGCACACAGGGAAGTATTAAGCCCCAGTTTCAGCAGCTTCTCAGCTAGTCTGGTGGGGACTATTGTGTTGAAAGTTGAACTAAAATCAATGAACAGCATCCTTACATAGCCCCCCCTCTGGCTATCAAGATGGGAGAGAGCGGGTCGAGAGTCAGGTTGGGATTACAGCATCTTCGGAAACATCGCAAAATTCCCACGCTGTCAATGCTTCTCCGGCGTCCTCATTTTCACTGAAATCACTGACAAGTTGGTAAGTACTTGTGAGTTTTGAGCTATAACATCTTATCTGGGTTACTTAAAAACCAAGCTTCACTGTAACAAGGCACAAACTGGATTTACTTCCAGTTTACTAATAGCAGTATTAAAAATATAATTTTAAGTGGTTAAGTGGATTTTTGTAAAAAGTGTGTGGGCATTCTTTGAAAATGTACGGGAGATGCATATCTGGTTTCTGGGTTGCATATCTGGGTTGGGAGCCTACTTTAAATGTAATGGCTGATGGCCATAAACATCGCGAAAATTCCCACGCTTACCTGACCGTCAAACTGTCGCCTCCAATCTACCTGTCAAATGTCCTGACGGTAAATAAATTGGTTGAACACAAGCATTTTATGGTATTTTGAAATGACTTTACTTATTTTAATATTATGTGCTTCTAAATGCATCTAAGAGAACCTAGCAAACCTGGGGACAGCATGCGACAGCGCCCGCAATAAGTAACGATACCTGGCGACAAGCCAGCTGTCGCCGAGAAATTTCAAACCGGATGATTTCTCAGCGACGCGCTGAAATCCACTACGAATTTTGGAAGACTCCACAAGATCATGCCCGTGACACCCGCAAACTGTCGGCGACAGCCTAGTCGCCGGCAGTCGCCTTAAAATCGCCTAAAGTGGGACAGGACCTTTAGTTTTTCCAGCATTTCCATTGTTTTCATTCCCGCTTCTTTCTGATCTCTCACAGCACATGTTCAGTGCTGCCTTCCCAGATCAGGATTAGTAGAGGTGGATGTGAATTATTCCACAAAATTTGTAAAAAAAAACCAGGCCACCTACCTGCATTTCAGAAGCTGCCTTCATTCTTTTTCCACCAGATGTTATCCAGACTCCTATGTGCACACACCTCAAAGTCTCAGCGTGTTCACAATTTCCAAACCTCAACCATTTTCTTTGCTTAAAAAAAAAATCGATTGATACAGCTATAAAAATGATTGTTCTCCGCTTCTCTTTGATCTGACCTGTACAATCCACACAAATGCGTAACTGAACCAGCAGTGAGGAATCTGAAGCTTCAGGGCCTGCCTTCAGCCACAATCACTTGCACTTGTGAAGCTGCCATATGGGATTCCACAAGGCAGAATCCCCTCACTAAGAAATGATACCATCTTTTAAAAACAATTCTGATGCTAGATGGTCAGACGACTTAGTCGTATAAATGTGTCATAGAATCATACAGCAAACAAACAGGTCCACAAATCCACTTTAACTATCAATCACCCATTTTGCACTGATCCCACTGTATTCTCCTCATATTTTCATCCACCAACTACTTCCAGATTCTACCACTCCCATATACACTAGGGGTAATTTACATTGGTCAATCAACCGACCAATGCATAAGTTTAGTTTAGAGATACAGTACGTAAACAGGCCCTTCGGCCCAACAAGTCCACGCCAACCAGCAATCACCACACATTAACACTATCCTACACATGCTGGGGACAATTTTACACATACACCAAGCCAATTAACCTACATACATGTATGTCTTTGGGATGTGACAGGAAACCAGAGCACCTGGATTAAACCCATGTGGTCACAGGAGAAAATGCTAACCTCACACAGACACCCAAAATCATGATTGAACCTGGGTCCCTGGCGTTGTGATGCAGTGGCTACATTAGCTGTGCCACTGTGGTGCCCTGAAGTATCTTAAAGAGATCCTTAAAATGACTGCTAGAGTCCAGATAAATTGTTACACAGATGTTACAGGAAACAGGAACTTAAAGCAGGGCAATGTTCCACTTCAAACAGCATGGATCCCTTTTTGTGTGATGAATATTACCAGAATCCAGTACGGAAACAGGACCATAAGGCCCCTTCCTCTCAGCCCTCGGTCTTCCATCTCCCCCCCCCCCCCCCCGGTCTCCTTCCCCGCTTCCCCCACTAGAAGACGGTTAACCAATACCACAATTCGCAACAATGTATCCCTCTTGGACTCACGCAATCTCCCGCAACAATTGGCATATGAGGGAACTTCCTTGCCTGAGGCCATCTGTTGCCGGCCTCAATTTGTCCTGTTTTTTCCCCTTGTGGCTGGTCCCTCCCCCCCAGTGCAATCTGTCTGAAGAAAAATCCCTGCCTGAAACGTCACCAATCCATATTCTCCAGGGATGCTGCCTGATCCACTAAGTTACGACATTTTGTGTCAATTTTCACCAAATTGGTAGCCTGGACTTCTAAGCCTGTAATATTGCCCAAAAGAATTTAACATACATTTTCAGCATTCTAACTCTAGCAATTTCCTAAAATTATACATGAACAACTTGTCAGCATTTTGATGCTGGTGATTGTTCAGAGTTCAAATCCTCTGAATCCTTTCAGCACTGAAAGGAAATGCACCGCCAGCTACTTTAAGATAATAAGATGCTGATTTAACAAGAAATTGTTCTTCACAAGTAAGGTGGGAAGCTCATGTTTATGTTTTTAATTAAAATATAACATTTCATATTTAATTCATAAACACTTTCTGCTGCACCATGGCAATAATGAGGTGGGAAGAACAAATTAATATGTGAATTTAAGAACAATTGTAGAACTATTACAATATTGCATTGTACAGCAGTCAACAACAAAAAAACATAACAGGTTTGTGTCAACTCCAAGTGTGCCATATATTTGCATCTGGAGAAAACAAATGAATACTCTTCAGATAACATTAAAATGATGGATGCATCCACCCAAACTCAACACAAGGTCTTGCGAAATTAATTAAGAGTTTATAAATCCAAGCAATGTCCAACATTCTTGTTTGTACCAAGAGTTATAAACCTGACATTGGATAATTCTCATAATAAAAGCTTTGATTTCTTTTTGAAAAACTCCACTATGATTTTGTGAACATTTACGTCATATCCCAACACTAGCTCACTAATTCCACCTAACAGCAGGTCACTATAGGACCTTGTTGCTAGGATACATAATTCATATTTTAAATCTTATAAACAATGTGCATTTCCTTATATATTTTTTCTTACATTGAGTTAGAAGACATTTCACTTCCTCCCGGCTCAGGACTAGTTTCAACTCGAATCTTGACAATCAGACGCCCTAATTAGGATCAGTCAATCTAGCTTTCAAATAGTCCCCTCTTCCAGCAATATTGTCACGGAGTGTGTAACATCAGACTAAAATATCAGTCAGTGATCTAATATCTGAAGATTCAAATTCTTTAAATGGCAGCTTTTCAATTTGTTCTGCCATTAATGGCTCTGCCCTTGGTTGAGATGTTATGACCTCACCCTCGTGTACTTCACTGCACTTGTTCACGTGGGCCGAAGAATTCCCCACAGTACATACATCCTTCACATTATCTTGTTATGAACCTCAGCTCTACCAATTAACCTTGAATCTAAATGTATTCAGCTACTAATGTTAAATATTTACTTTAATGAACTGGAAGGGAGAGAAAAACTTTTTAATAAATCAATAAAATTCAAAGTAAAAGTTTATTTTACTTTGAGATGATTAGCTTCAGTATCATATACTTCCAAATGAAGTTGTAGTATAGGAAAAAAAACTGCAGACGCTGGTTTAAATCGAAGGTAGACACAAAATGCTGGAGTAACTCAACTGGACAGGCAGCATCTTGGGAAAGAAGGAATGGGTGACGTTTCGGGTCGAGACCCTTCTTCAGACTGATGTCAGGAGATGGGGCAAGATAAAGATAGAATGTAGTCGGAGACAGGAAGACTAGTGGGAGAACTGGGAAGGGAGAGGGGTTAGAGTGGGAAAGCAGGGACTATCTGAAGTTAGACAAGTCAATTTTCATACCGATGGGGTGTAAACTACCCAAGCAAAATATGAGATGCTGTTCCTCCAATTTGCGCTGGGCCTCACTCTGACAATGGAGGAGGCCCAGGACAGAATGGTCAGATTGGGAATGGGAGGGGGAGTTGAAGTGCTGAGCCAACGGAAGATCAGGTAGGTTAAGATGGACTGAGCGGAGGTGTTCAGCGAAACGATCGCCGAGCCTGCGCTTAGAGTGGGCAGAACGCTGAAAGAACAAATTAGGTAAATATAGAGAAGGGCAAAGAAATAAATGCACACATTTAGTGTGTTTTCTCTTGTAGCTACTCAGAGTTGGAGAAATCTTCCTTAACCCAGTTTTGCTCATTTTTTTATTTCTTCCTCGTCTCTTCCAACCACTTTTTTTTTTCTTTTGGATTCTCACTTTTCTTGCCAACATCATTCTGCTCTTCTATTTCAATATGTGTTTTTACCTCATCACTTCCTGATTCCCTCTTCATGTGAGCAAGGCTGTCTGGTGGTCACAAAAGACCTGTTGAAGATCCAGGTTCATGGGATAGGGAATGTAGCTGTAGCTAGAAGACTAACATTGTATTGGAGGAAAAAGAAAATCCAAGAAAAAGTATGCCAGCTGGCAAAATGCACCAGTTTGACAACAGAGTGGACAAATCCAAACAGGACAGAAGGTTAAAAGATGTTCAAGTAATAGGATTAGACAGAAGGCTCATTGAAATAAAAATCCAAGAAACATATCAGACCTTGACACACATCATTTTCTGGTCAGTAGGGAATCGCGAGTCCCAAAAACATTGTTAAAAGTTGAAAGCTAGCTTGCGTGAAGAATGTTCCGCCTTTAGGATACAAGAAACAATTTTACAATTTGGCAGCCGTCTTCTTTGTCAGCTTATGTTAAATGTCAGTTGTTCTATGGTCATTAGCAGACTTATGTCACACCTGCTCAGTAACTTGATCGTTGATGGAACATATCAAACCAATTAAAATACATTCATTGAATCCATCATGCTGCCTTGGGATTGCCTGCTGAATTCTAATTGTTTCAGTAACCGTCTGTGAAGAGAGATATTGGTGAAAGAGACATTGTGGGATTGCCAGGAATGCATTTTGGAACTGTCACTAAATCACATAACGTCCATGACAACATCTACACCAGCTTGGAATGTTCTATTAATTTGCTCCAGGAATGAAGAAAAAGCTTTGGAGCTTTCATTGCATGAATATAACTGTACACATCCCTCACATCCTTGCCCCTTAGCTATTGCAGTTATAAAATAGACAGCTCTGAAATAAGTTAATAATGAAGGCTGGCTGACTAGGTAAATGAAGTTATCTATGGTAATGTTTCTCTGAAATAGAGGCACAAATTGAAAGGTATTTTTGAAAACTTTGAAAATCCTAATAGACTTGTGTTTTCATTGTGAAGGTGCTCCTTGCCTAATATTAATATTATGCAAGAGTTGGTGTCAAAGTAGGTTAAAGACTAAGTTAAAGACTAGCAAAAATCCTTGGGATCCTGGGCCTTCTTAGAACATCCAGTAATAAAGATTACCAGTCAATATTATCAATCTTCACCATACACAATTGACTGGAAATGCAATTGCTCAATGCTGTTAGTTTTAAACGTCATGTAACAGAAAAATCTTTTTCCTTGACTAATGCAATAAAACACATTTCTAGGTCCTTTTGCATCACTCAGAAAATGTAGCTACCCTTGCAGTATCAACACAGTATCCATATCAGAGCTGCAAGAGATGAAGCTCTTCCTTGCACAACACTCCTTTTGGAGCAGTATAGGGAACATTGACTATTTTACCCTCTCCTTGGTTACTGCCTGGCTAATGTGGTCCTGAACCCAAAGCGTCAAACACACTGGGTGATGGCAAAGAATACTTGTCTACATCCTTCGGCTATGATCTCTACATTAATACAGAACCTCCCTTCATACCCCCAAACCATCTTTTCTGCAAATGATTTGCATGTCTTCGCCCAACAATATGAACACACACACACGCACGCACATACATGTACGTGAGATGCTGCCTCAAGAAGAAACCATCGAAGATCCCCACTATTTGGATCATGCCTCTTCTAGCTGCTATCGTCAGGCAGGAGGTACTGCATGAAGTCCCACATCATCTATTTCAGGAAAAGTTACCATGGACTTATTTCCTGAGTGTGTCATTTCTTTTTGTGCATTGTAAATTACGTTTTTATGTCTGATTTGAGTCTATGTGCCTTTGGCCCTGTTGCAAGCAGGATTATATTGCACCTGTACCTCATTGTTTTGTGCATATAATAATAAAGATAGACACAAAATGCTGGAGTAACTCAGTGGGACAGGCAGCATGTCTGGAGAGAATGAATGGGTGATGTTTCGGATCGAGACCCTTCATCAGACGGATCTGAACCACTTGACTTCACTATGTATTCCCTTTTATTTTTGGAGGTTTACATTGCGTTCATTCTTCTGCCCAATACACATTGCAATCCTCCATGAACCATCCTGAGCTTTCACTGAGTCATGACTGGAGTGAATTTCCATCACCTGTAATTGCAAAGACTGGAATCTAAAATTGTTAGCTCCTTTGATATTGATTTAGATGTTGCTGCAACGCTTTTAAACAATGTAGCTTACCGTCCTTACACATTAGATTGACTATTGATTGCTGAGAGAGTGGTTTCTGTGGACAGCTTTTCGATGTATGAGAGCAACTACTCGAGCTGTGAACATTGATTTTTTTTTAAAACCAATAAATCAGTCACAGCTGGCTCCAGGTGTTGCAGGTGAGGATTGTTGCTTAGGAACAGATTACGAAGATTACCTAGAAAGAGCAACGAATGATTAACTTTCTTATACCAGTTAATGTTGCTTGGGAGCACCGGAAATGGAATAGTTCCTTAAAATGTTTGTTATAACAGCCTAGATAGCCTGGCCTAAAAGGCACCACTTACTTTACAATATTCCAGTGATTGGTTTCAGCAACCCAAGGTTTATACTTGAAGGGAGTTAATATGTTACAGGCGACTGCCAATCATGGTAGATCACGGCACAGAGGCGCAACGGGTCGAGCTGCTGCCTCACAGTGCCTGTGATCCAGGTTCGATCCTGACCTCGGGTGCGACCTGTGTGGAGTTTGCATTTTCTCCCTGTGCGTGTGGGTTTCCTCCCACATCCCAAAGACATGTGGGTTTGTAGGTTATTTAGCCTCTGTAAATTGTTCCTAGTGTGTAGGAAGTGGACCATAAAGTGGGAAAACATTGCACTAGTGTGAACGGGTGATCGATAGTCGATGTGTGGCAGTGTCAGTGGGCCATAGGGCCTGTTTCCATGCTGTATATCTATACTAAACTCAACTAAATTAAACTAAACTAAGATGATTCCTGAATGTAGATTGTCCACCCACTGAACAAGTCCGATTCTTGCCTTCTCACTAAATAGTGATGCTGGAAAAAATTAAATAATAAAAATTTAGAATCTGCTTCGTTTGGGAAAAAAAACCTATGGTTATAAAATATGGGGGATGCATTCAAACAAAATGATTTGTGTAACCTTGGCTGTGATATGTTCTGTGAAGATAGCTGGTATCCAAGGAAATATCTAGGTTTCTGCTTTGTTAATGGTGTTTTGAATTGAGTGAAATACCTCATTGTCTCTGTGTGGTAGGGGGTAGCCAACCTTTCATTAGATCCTATGGCAATTGCCCATACCACTGACTTCCATGCATCGTGTTCATTCATTTTTTGTCTCAGGTTCACCCAATTATGCAAAGTCCAAAGTTCTGCCCCTTCTATCTACCAGCTTTCTACCTTCCCCCTCCCCTCAATGTCTGAAAAAGGGACCCAGCCCGAAACATCATGTAACTAGAGTGACGCTGCCTGACCTGCTGAGTTACTCCAACACTTTGTCTTCTTTTTGTAAACCAGCATCTGGAGCTCCTTGTGTCTACGGTAAATAATTCAGAATAAGTTGAGTACCTCAATTATTGCTTGATAACTTCCAATATACAAACGGGCATTAACACCTGTCATCAGTCAGACGTACCTGCCATGGTCAGATACCAGGTATGAATTCTTAGTGTACTCAACCTGTTCATTGAGCTGTTCAAATGACAGTGGCCTAGTCATGATCAGTGTTGGTCATTGAGCCACAGTAAATGGTACAGCAGCAGTTTGGAAAACAAAGGATGAAGGTTGACCAGGATCTGACACAGTAAGGTAGTTTGTTAGTTTTCTCTGCATTATTTAATCATGCCCATTACAAATGACAACCTTTAGGTGCAAGGGCATAATTCTAATGAACTGAAACCGATGTTTACATTGAATGGGTTGACACAAAGGAATATCCTCCGTACTGCTGAGCTAAACTGAAAAATGCAAGTGATGCCCACTTCTTCATTTCTGATCCCTCTGTCAGAATACATCATAATCTTGATAAACTACAGCCATGTCTGATGAAAGAACAACATGTTCTTTGTTAAAACTCAGAAGATCCAGGTCCCACACCTGCAGGATTTAGGAGACACCATCTGCCCACGCAGGGCTGTTCCAAGGAGAGGGCTGGCTACCTGTGTTGCAGCTTGCCATTTGCAACCTTGAGAGCCTAAACCACATGCTGCACAAAGCAAAAGTGGATGGCCTCTTAATAATGGATTAGAGTTCACCTCCCTGGGTGAGGCACGGGGTGTCTCCAGGTGAGCTCAAACTCTGACTGTGTCAAGCCCTTGTAACTGTGATTAATTATACAGACTCTCTGCAGAGCACAATATAAACACCATCTGTTTTCTTTATTACCACACTCAAGATTCACTGTGCACTGTCTTAAAAAGGAAACAAACAATGTTCTTAAATGTTGAAATGCAACAGCATATCATTGCAATAAAATTAATACATGATCAAGACAATGCATACATCCACAACAATGCCATGAGCTGTCTAATAAATAGCCCACAAACTTGTCTTTGGACACAAAGTGGCAAGATATTTTCCCCTTATATGGCAGCAGATGCCAGACTTATGTGAGCTAGGAGGTTGCTAGAGATCTGACCCTGTTAGTTCAGACAATCACCAGTTACATTTAGTTAGGGTGAAGTCACACTGGGCACTTGGATTTAGCGGAAGAGAAGGCCAGCAGGTGCAACTCCAGGTAGGATTGCCTGGAATTAAAAGTACTGGAGTAACTCAGTGCATCAGGCAGCATTTCTGGAGATCCATGCCATCCGGAGATGCTGCCTGACTCACTGAGTTACTCCAGCACGTTGTGTCCTTTTGTGCAAACCATCATCTGCAGCTCTTGGTTTCCACAATGTGATTGTCTCGGACAGGGAGTAGATCTCTTGCCGTGCTCCCGATAGACACCCAGATTACCATATGAACGGAAAACGTAGGAGCAGAGGTAGGCACTTGGCCCCTCATAGCTAGGGTTGCCAACTGTCCCACATTGGCCGGGACATCCCGTATTTTGGGCAAAATTGATTTTTCCTGTACGGGACCGCCCTTGTCCCGTATTAACCCCGGGGAGGCTGTAGGCCCGGATGCTGTAGGCCTGGACGCTGTAGTTACGGACAGTGTAGGTCCGAACAGCGTAGGCCCGGAGGCTGCTGAACAAAGGTTGCGTAGCAACCCGCCTCCCATCCCGGCGGCCGCCATTGGTGGAGTGGGAGCTCGTGGCCGCTGGCTGGGTGAGGTCACGTGGGGCACAGGGCAGTGACGTCATCTTGTCCCTTATTTGGGAGCGAGATAGTTGGCACCCCTATTCATACCTGTTCTGACTTCTTTCTTCTTGCATTTGAGGCAGCAGAAATTATGTAACGCCCTCCAGGCGCTGTAGCCAGTGCAATGTGCAGTTGTCAAGGGCCGTGAGGTCTATCCCTCCACCAGGGGGACGGAGGCCAGTGCAGTCGAACATGACTTGCTGCGCTGTTTGCTGGTCTGCTCCACACACGCAGGCTGCTGATGAACGCAACCCCCAACGATGCATGTTGGCGTTGAACCGGCCGACCCCTGTGGGGAGCCAGTTCAGGGCGACCCACTCTTTGCGGGGCGTGTCCGAGCCGGGTGGGGCTGTGGTGTTCGGTGCGACAGTGAATTGAGGAGGTGGCGATGTCTGTTCCCAGCTGGTTCTCCATGCTCCCGGTATGATGAAACCGGAGCCACAGAAGGTCGCTGCATGACGGGAGAAAGGGTGACGAGATGACAGGCGTTGGGGTCCCAGTTGCTGTGAATCCTGGGCGAGGTGGTGCAAAGGATGTTTGGCGTCCGATGGGGCCTTGCACACCAGCCTATGAGTGAAGAACTCTCTGCGAAGCTTGGCGGGTGCGATACCTGCAAGCACTGGCAGGAGATCTGTCGGAGTAGGGCGTAGGCAGCCGGTGATGATCCGCATGGTGTCGTTGTGGGTGACGTCTAGCTTGCTGGTATGAGCACTGCGGCACCATGCTGGGGTGGTGTACTCAACTCTTACATGAGTGCAAGAGCACTGGCTCAAAGAGTAGATGTCCTGGCGCCCCATGACGATACGGCCAAGAATCACAGGAGGTTGTTCCGTGCCGAGACTTTAGCACGGAGAGCTTCAAGGTGTTGCTTGCAGGTCAGCTGCCGATCTAGTTTCACCCCGAGGTATGTGGGAAATGGGTTGTAGGGTAGGGGTGACCCATTGAGGGTGACGGTTAGCTGGCGTTAAGCTTCCTTGTTGTTCATACCTGTTCTGTCATTTAATATGATGGTCATCTAAGATGAGTCAGGCCTAGTCGGTACATGGATGGGAGACCATCGGGGAATAATTGATGCAATGGGCTTACTGCATGCTGAAATAAGGGATACAACCAGTAGAATTAATTCATTCAGGACAGCCACATTGTGTTGTGTGTAGGTAATAGCTGCCCGAGAGTTCTTCAGCAGTCTCAGCATTGTTGCATCCCTTGCTATTTTAAGACAGTTGATTGCAAATGAAACATCAGGATCCATCATGTACAGTTTTTTTGTTGCTACATTACACCATCTTTTAAAACTGAATGCTTTCATCATTTTCCCTCAATAACACTTTAATGTTTGCACAACTCTGTCTGAATATATTGCCCTCGACTGGCAAATTCATTTGCACCATGTAACCTCCAGTCTGAGAGAAATCAATCAAAACAGGGAGGCAACAAAAAATGACAGCTGCTGGAATTTTTTAATAAAACTATAAAACAATGCTGAAATACCCTTTAATCCAAGCTGCATCTTGTTGAATGTCTTCTGCACCTTCTCCAAAGCCTCCATGTCCTTCCTGTAATGTGGTGAGCAGAAATGTGCACAATGACTCAACTTGTGGCCTTATAAAACTTTTATACAGCTGCAACATAACTTGACAACTTTTCCACTCAAAGCCCTGATCAATGAGGGCGCACCCTCATGGTTTATTTACCACACTATCCACATGTGTTGCCGCTTCCATGGTGTAGATTTGCACCCTAAGAACCCTCCGCACATCACTGTTCCTCGATGTCTTGCCTTTTATCATATACTTCCTCGTGCATTTGAAAAATTGCATCAACTTGCGCTTATTTGTCAGGACTTCAAAAAAAAGCCTCAACCCTCGAAAATGTTCAGTTTGTAGCAACAAATATGAGTCACCAATAACCCTAAGTATACAGAATTGTTAGCCAAGCGATCAGTGTTAATTTTTGTAATATCACGTTGAAACAATTTGCAAATCTGCTCTAGCCGTCTGTTGAGAATAAATAAAATGCAGATTTACTGGATATACTGGAAAGACTCAGCTGGGTGAGCAGCATCTGTGAAAAGAAGCTGCAGTGAGTTGAACTGCTGAAAGTTTCCAGCTTTATCTGACTGTCTGATGAGTTCTTCGTTTTCCTACAATGTCTCAGATCAAGGAAAAAAAATATCTTTACAAACCCGGACTTCTAGTTCCCAAGCTAGTTGCAAATTCAAACATAATATTCTAAGTTTGATGGAAAGCAATTGGAACATTAGTCAGTTCTTCTGTCTCCACATGTGCCACTGGATCAGCTGAATATTGCCTGCATTATATTATTACAGACTTCCACTAACCGCTGTGTTCTGCGTCTCACAATTCCAGTTAATCAGTGGGACAGGCAGCATCTCTGGAGAGAAGGAATGGGTGATGTATCGGGTCAAGACCCTTCTTCAGAGGAAGGATCAGAAGAAGGGTCTCGACCTGAAACGTCACCCATTCCTTCTCTTTGGAGATGCTGCCTGTCCTGCTGAGCTACTCCAGCATTTTGTGTCTATCTTCGGTTTAAACCAGCATCTGCAATTCCATTCTACACTTCACAGTTCCAGTTGTTTGTCTCTCACTGCCTTTGCCTCGTTCTATTTACAGCGTTAAAGATAGATCACCTGTGAGAAACTAGACACCATCAAAAGCAATTGCATCACTGGACAATACTTTAGTCTCCACTCTATCTCCAACATGCCTTTTGTTCCTTACACCTCTCCCTCTTCGTAACAATTTTTTGTCTCCGTGTCCAGTTCTAATGAAAGGTCATTGACCTGGAAAGTTAGCACTGATTCTTTCTCCACAGATGCTGCCTGACCTGCTGAACATCTCCATCCTTTTCAGTGTACCCCAATTCCACAATAGTTAGTTATATATTGGAAAGTGAGTTTTAATCAGACAAATGGCTTATTCTCATCTTGGTGTCTTGCTCACAGACTTTAATGAAGAAAATAGAGACAAACAATGCAGGGAAAATTATGTTAAAACCCTCATCCACACTGCTTTCTTCAAGTCAATTTTGTTTACCCCAGAAACTGCAAAATCAGACTTCATTAACAAATAAAATGGTGACAAGGATTACTTAAGAAACCACTTACTTTTATTTATTGGGTCTAATTACGAAGGAGTTTTTAATGCTCTGAAGGGAGTTCTGACGCAGTATCCAACGTGATTAACTCTGTTTATCTTTCCATTGATGCTGCCAAACTGGCCGAATAATTGCAGCACTGTTTTTCTGCTTAATTCTTAGCTCTATTGCTGTTGTACCATAAATATTCCTCTGTTATCAGTGCGGCACTACAACCCCTGTGTGCTCAGTAGAAGTAAGTTATACAAATTGGTGTGGGTCAGAGCCACACAGTGTGAAAGCCATCCTGTCCATGCCCATTTTGCATTGAATGAAATGCTGCCACTTAAAAGTAGTTGTTGTTTAATGATACATTTAATCCAGAAAGAGGTGGTAAAAGCCTGGGTGCCCATTTGCCTCTGTGGTAGAGTGTTTCACCTGTGGTTATATAGTCCTCAGGTGTGTCCACAGTTAGATTGACCTACCTGTGGTAAGAGACTCCAGATGTACCAAATGGAGAGAAGCGGACCTGAAATTAAAACTGAAATACTGAATTTTAAAGGCACCAATCCTGCAATCTCCCACCCTGTTGTACGTCTCTCAATACTGTGAGGATATGAAATTCATCTGCTCTGATGTGAGGCTGCATGTTAACATATAACATATATATAACATATAACAACTACAGCATGGAAACAGGCCTGTCCGGCCCTACCAGTCCACGCCGACCATTCTCCCTGACCTAGTCTCATCTACCTGCACTCAGACCATAACCCTCCAATCCCCTCCTATCCATATACCTATCCAATTTACTCTTAAATAATAAAATCGAGCCAGCCTCCACCACTTCCACCGGAAGCCCATTCCATACAGCCACAACCCTCTGAGTAAAGAAGTTCCCCCTCATGTTACCCCTAAACCTTTGTCCCTCAATTCTGAAGCTATGTCCCCTTGTTGGAATCTTCCCCACTCTCAAAGGGAAAAGCCTACCCACGTCAACTCTGTCCGTCCCTCTCAAAATTTTAAAAACCTCTATCAAGTCCCCCCTCAACCTTCTACGCTCCAAAGAATAAAGACCCAACCTGTTCAACCTCTCTCTGTAGCCTAAGTGCTGAAACCCAGGCAACATTCTAGTAAATCTCCTCTGTACCCTCTCCATTTTGTCGACATCCTTCCTATAATTTGGCGACCAGAACTGCACACCATACTCCAGATTCGGCCTCACCAATGCCCTGTACAATTTCAACATTACATCCCAACTTCTATACTCGATGCTCTGATTTATAAAGGCAAGCATACCAAACGCCTTCTTCACCACCCTATCCACATGAGATTCCACCTTCAGGGAACAATGCACAGTTATTCCCAGATCCCTCTGTTCCACTGCATTCCTCAATTCCCTACCATTTACCCTATACGTCCTATTTTGATTTGTCCTACCAAAATGCAGCACCTCACACTTATCAGCATTAAACTCCATCTGCCATCTTTCAGCCCACCCTTCCAAAAGGCCCAAGTCTCTCTGTAGACTTTGAAAATCTACCTCACTATCAACTACTCCACCTATCTTAGTATCATCTGCATATTTACTAATCCAATTTGCCACACCATCATCCAGATCATTAATGTAAATGACAAACAACAGTGGACCCAACACAGATCCTTGGGGCACTCCACTAGACACTGGCCTCCAATCTGACATACAATTGTCAACCGTTACCCTCTGGTATCTCCCATTCAGCCATTGTTGAATCCATCTTGCAACCTCACTATTAATACCCAACGATTTAACCTTCTTAATCAACCTTCCATGTGGAACCTTGTCAAATGCCTTACTGAAGTCCATATAGACAACATCCACAGCCTTGCCCTTATCAATTTCCCTGGTAACCTCTTCAAAAAATTCAAGAAGATTAGTCAAACATGACCTTCCAGGCACAAATCCATGTTGACTGTTTCTAATCAGGCCTTGATTATCCAAATAATTATATATATTGTCCCTAAGTATCTTTTCCATTAATTTTCCCACCACAGACGTCAAACTAATAGGTCTATAATTGCTAGGTTTACTTTTAGAACCTTTTTTAAACAAAGGCACAACATGCGCAATGCGCCAATCTTCCGGCACCATCCCTGTTTCTAATGACGTTTCAAATATTTCCGTCATAGCCCCTGCTATTTCTGCACTAACTTCCCTCAATGTCCTAGGGAATATCCTATCAGGACCTGGAGACTTATCCACTTTTATATTCTTCAAAAGTGTCCGTACCTCCTCTTCTTTAATCCTCCTAATTTCCATCACTACTCTACTTGTTTCGCTTACCTCACATAATTCAATATCCTTCTCCTCGGTAAATACCGAAGAAAAGAAATTGTTTAATATCTCCCCCATTTCTTCCGGCTCAGCACATAGCTGTCCACTCTGACTCTCTAATGGACCAATTTTATCCCTCACTATCCTTTTGCTATTGACATATCTGTAGAACCCCTTGGGGTTTACTTTTACATTACTTGCCAAAGCAGCCTCATATCTTTTTTTCACTTTTCTAATTTCCTTTTTAAGATTCCTTTTACATTCTTTATATTCCTCAAGAACCTCATTTACTCCCTGCCACTTATATTTATTGTATATCTCCCTCTTTTTCCGAACCAAGTGTCCAATTTCCCTGGAAAACCACGGCTCTTTCAAATTATTATTCTTTCCTTTCCACCGAACAGGGACATAAATACTCTGTACTCTCAAAATTCACCAATCTATTGTCACAGTGAGGCCATCAAATTAGCTAGTGACGTTAAAAAGCACTTTCTCTCTCTCATCATGGAAATAAGTAATGGTATCTCCGACCAGAAATTCTTGCTGCTTTGTGCCCTTGCGTACATTGGAGGATTGGTAGAATTCTCACTTTGAGAGCTCAGATATTTGTTTGTGCTCGGTTGGGATGGATTGAATAGGTGCTGCCTTTTGGCTTTATGTCAAAACTGAAGATATGGGAATCAAAACAACCAGAAACCCACAGAACGGCTGTAAGAGTGGATTATCACAATTTACACCTCCCAAGATTCTTGAAAACGTGACATTATGTCTCTCTCTCTCTCTCGCGCACACACAGACGTATTGACTCTTGACAAATGGGCCAAAGATGATAAAGGGACTTCCCTGTGATAGCTTAGGTGGGAAAGGGTGTATGGATAGACACAAAATGCTGGAGTATCTCAGTGGGTCAGGCATCATCACTGAAGAAAAGGAATAGATGACGTTTCAGGTTGACCCTTCTTCAGACTCAGTCTGAAGAAGGGTCTTGAAGCAAAACGTCATCTATTCCTTTTCCCCAAAGATGCTGAGTTACTTCAGCTTTTTGTGTCTATCTTTGGTTTAAACCAGCATCTGTAGTTCCTTCCTACACAAGGGTGTTTGGATGATGGATTACGAAAGCAGAAAATTGTAGGGGAGAGAAATCAGTTAAGATTGATAAGGTGGGACACTGATTCTGCAACTACGTGTCATCCTGCTGCTGATTGTGGTACATGCTGACTTGGTACAGTGAAGGTGAATGATTGCATAGCTTTTGTATATAAGCCTGAGGTCAAGTATTGTAATGGGGCTGAGGGCATGGAAAAGACGAGGGCCACGATAGATTGGGGTGAGGGGCGAGTGTGCTTTGGGGGTAGGGATGACCACAATCAACTTAGTGAGGAACCGAGGATGCAGCGGAGCCGGGAATGAGTTGGGATTCGTGCTCTGAAATCTTTGATACAGAAATAATCACGAGGGAATGGTAGCTTATTTATAAAATCAAACAGTGCTACCCCTGTAATGACCCCTCAAACTCACAGGATCCACTTCTCTCAGTGAGACACACTGTTCATTTTATTGTGAATTAATTGCGAAGGTCTTTAATTGAATTTTGCCATTAAGTAATTAAATTGAGCCGTGGATACTACATGTAGGAAATTAATGGGGGGAGGATGTTGGTTTGACAGGATATACCTGGAAAGATTTCCTGATGGTCATGACTTCACGTTAAATGACACAAACATATGAAAGCATAGACAAGTGGCATAAGCCGGGAAAGCTGCGAGATCAAGTTCTTAAAAGATTTAACAATCCAGGATTTATTTGCATTATTTTTAGATGCCCGCTGTACAATTGATAAGACCTCATTACATCACTGTGAATCAGACAATCAGATGCACCAGTAAACCTTGAGCTTATTGACATACTCAAGTACAATCCCTTTGAGCTATGCCATAGCATTTTAAGCCATCAATTTATTCCCTCTCACTAAGGAGTTTACACTTAACAATCTGCAGTCATCAAAATGTTTCTGAAGTGCAGAAATGCTAAGCTCAGCAAAGGTTAGACAAATGGCAGCAAATTAAAAGAGATAAATAATGCATCAAGGCACGTAGGCAGTAGTAGATGCTGGTTCCAGAGTCGGTTCAGCACTGAAGATTATCAACCCACTTGAACATATTAATGTTCAGTTTCTTTGTGCACTGGGAAGCATTTTGCTGATCAGTGCAAATGACATTTTGCATTATTTACTGACGTTGGTGCCTGCAGATCAGTTGCTTTGCCTTTTCTGAGAATGGTGGCATTTGTCCTTTTGAGGACATTTCAAGATCTTACAAGGTTTATTCAAGTTTTAGAGGGGGCCAGCATGCCATTCCCGAATGTAATAAACTATACCGTGCCCTCCATAATGTTTGGGACAAAGACCCATCATTTATTTATTTGCCCCTGTACTCTACAATTTGAGATTTGTAATAGAAAAATCATATGCGGTTAAAGTTAAAGTGCACATTGTCAGATTTTATTAAAGGCCATTTTTATACATTTTGGTTTCACCATGTGGAAATTACAGCTGTGTTTATACATAGCCCCCCCCCCCATTTCAGGGCACCATAATGTTTGGGACACATGGCTTCACAAGCATTTGTAATTGCTCAGGTGTGCTTAATTGCCTCCTTCATGCAGGTATAAGAGAGCTCTCAGCACCTCGTCTTTCCTCCAGTCTTGCCATCACCTTTGGAAACCTTTATTGCTGTTTATCAACATGAGGACCAAAGTTGTGCCAATAAAAGTCAAAGAAGCCATTATGAGACTGAGAAACAAGAATAAAACTGTTAATCAGTCAAACCTTCGGCTTACCAAAATCAACTGTTTGGAACATCATTAAGAAGAAAGAAAGCACTGGTGAGCTTACTAATCATGAAGGGACTGGCAGGCCAAGGAAGACCTCCACAGCTGATGACAGAAGAATTATTTCAAAAATAAAGAAAAATCCCCAAACCCCTGTCCGACAGATCAGAAACACTCTTCAGGAGTCAGATGTGGATTTATCAATGACCACTGTCCGCAGAAGACTTCATGAACAGAAATACAGAGGCTACACTGCAAGATGCAAACCACTGGTTAGCTGCAAAAATAGGATGGCCAGGTTACAGTTTGCCAAGAAGTACTTAAAAGAGCAACCACAGTTCTGGAAAAAGGTCTTGTGAACAGATGAGACGAAGATTAACTTATATCAGAGTGATGGCAAGAGCAAAGTATGGAGGAGAGAAGGAACTGCCCAAGATTCAAAGCATACCATCTCATCTGTGAAACAAGGTGGTAGGGTGTTAAGGCCTGGGCATGTATGGCTTTACCGTGAGTTTTGGGTACATTAGATGTCTTTCTCCAACTTGCTGAGTGTTTCCAGCATTCTCTGTTTTGATTTGATATTCCAGCTTCCTCAACATTTTCCGGCAGTGACAGAGTTACTGGTGATTCCAGCATTCCTGAACTTAGTCACATTCCATGTCCGGAGTTGCAGCTCCAATATCGCAAGGGAGAAGGTGCAAGTGATAGGGTAGATGTTGAGATGTTTTTACAAGTGAGAGAATTCTGTGTAAGAGGACATAGTTACAGAAAAACTGAGTTGCTTAGGAATATTTTCTTGCAGAGTGGTGAATTTCTGGAATTTAACCGAAATGGTGGTGGGGGCCAGATCAATGATGGTATTTACAGATTAAATAAAATTGTGGGCTGTACGGAAAATGGCACAGAAAGGGAGGCTAGGATAGAATAGCCATGTTCATACCAAATGGTGGGATGAGGCTTTTTGCTCCTATTTTCTTGTATTCTTGATAGGTTGTCTTATCCTACATTAGATATTAGTGGACTTCTTCATTCCACCTGTCTTCATCGGCAGCAGAGCAGTAGAGGGAGTCAACAGTTTGAAGTTCTTCTGCATACACATCTCTGATGGTCTGCCCTGGGCCCAGCACATTGATGCAATCAAAGGAAGCTCAGCAACACCTCTGCTTCCTCAGATGTTCAGGGAGATTCAGCAAGTCACTGAATACTGTATCGAACTTCTATAAGTGCACATTGGAGGGCATACTGACTTGTTACATCACAGCCTGGTTTGGGAATTTGGATGCTCAAGAATGACGAAGGCTACAGAAAGTAGTGAACATTGTCTAGTCCATCATGGGTACTAACCTTCCCACCATCGAAGGGATCTACAAAGAACACTGCATCAAGAAGGCGACTGATATAATCAAAACCCCCTACCACCCAGACTGTACTCTCTTCTCACTGCGCACTGCTACGTGAAGGTGGTACAGGAGTCTGAGAACCGTTACCTTCAGCATTAAGAACACCTTCCTCCCATCAACTATCAAGTTCTTGAACCATCCTGCACAATCAGAATCACCCAGAGAGTTGTGAATCATTGGAATTCTCTGCCACAGAAGGCAGTGGAGGCCAATTCATTGGATGTTTTCAGGAAAGAGTTAGATTTAGCCCCTAGGGCTAACGGAATCAAAGGATATGGGGAATAAACAGGAACGGGATACTGATTTTGGATGATCAGCCATGATCATTTTGAATGCCGGTGCTGGCTCAAAGGGCCGAATGGCCTATTCCTGCACCTATTTTCTATGTTTCTATCACAAAATGCTGGAGTAACTCAGCAGGTCAGGCAGCATCTAGGAGAGAGGGAATGGGTGACATTTCGGGTTGAGACCCTTCTTCAGACTGATGTCAGGGAGGCGGGACAAAGAAGGGATATAGGTGGAGACAGGAAGACAGTGGGAGAACTGGGAAGGGGGAGGGGAAGAGAGGGATAGAGGAACTATCTAAAGTTGGAGAAGTCAATGTTCATACCACTGGGCTGCAAGCTGCCCAAGCGAAATATGAGGTGCTGTTCCTCCAATTTCCGGTGGGCCTCACTATGACACTGGAGGATGCCCATGACAGAAAAGTCAGACTGGGAGTGGGAGGGGGAGTTGAAGTGCTCAGCCACCGGGAGATCAGGTTGGTTAAGGCGGACTGAGCGAAGGTGTTGAGCGAAACGATCACCGAGCCTGAGTTTGGTCTCGCTGATGTAGAGAAGTTGACATCTAGAGCAGCGGATACAATAGAATGAGTTGGAGGAGGTGCAGGTGAACCTCTGTCTCACCTGGAAAGACTGTTTGGGTCCTTGGATGGAGTTGTGAGGAAAGGTAAAGGGACAGGTGTTGCATCTCCTGCGGTTGCAGGGAAAAATGCCCGGGGAGGGGGTGATTTGGGTAGGAAGGGACGGGTGGACCAGGGAGTTACGGAGGGAACGGTCTCTGCGGAACGTAGAAAGGGGAGGAGATGGGAAGATGTGGCCAGTAGTGGGGTCCCGTTGGAGGTGACGGAAATGTTGGAGGAAATGTTTAATGTTCTATGTTTCTATGTTTCTAAGACTAATCATGATCTGAGCTCAGCACCTAACAATAATGGACTTTGCACTACTGAAGTTGCTCTATGAACTTTGGCATATCCGGTTCTTCCTACTTAAAATAGCTGATAATTTATTATATATTACTGTTGCATTCAGTATGTCTGTATTTTATTGTTCCAGCTCAAATCCAACAAAAAAACTTGAATCCTGAACTTTTAACAATACTGCCCCCTTCAGCAAGCCAGAGTAAACACAGCAGCCGTCTCCCATTCACTGCAGGGTCTTTCACCAGCAGCTGGTTGACCCTTGCCAGTCGAGTGGCAAGTGAAAAACCCAAAGCATTCCCCAAATCATTGTCTGTTCTCACCAACAACCTACATTCGGCACAGTGGCTCAGCAATAGAGTTGCAGCAATAGAGTTGCTGGGCCAGTGGCCCAGATTCGATCCTGACTACAGGTGCTGTCTGTATGGAGTTTGTACGTTCTCCTGTGACCATGTGGGTTTTCCTGTGGGTTTTCCATATGAGTGCTCCTGTTTCCTCCCACACTCCAAAGATGTATAGGTTTGTAGATTAAATGGCTTTGGTAAAATTATAAATTGTCCCTAGTGTGTAGGATAGTGTTTGTGGATGGGGTGGTCGCTGGTCGCTGGTCAGCACGGACTCGGTGAGCCGAAAAAGCTTGTTTTTGCACTGTATCTCTGAAGTGAAGTAAAAGTAAACTATTCAAAGTGGAGAAAAAGCAGTCAGGATGGTATTGAAAACCTCAAGTCCATTGTGTAAGCCTTGTGTAACCTCAAGCCTTGTGTAAGCAATGGGGGGAATACACTACAGACACCTTGTGCAAGCAATGGGAGGAATACACTATATGCCTGGTTAGGGATCTCTTGCTACCTCTGTACAAGAGGGTGCGTTCTATTATTGAATATGGGAAGCAAAAGATTGTTGCACCATCACCGGACAGAAAGGTCAGTTGTCAGTAGGGTTGCCAACTTTCTCACTCCCAAATAAGGGACAAAAGGTGACATCACCGCCCCACGCCCCACATGACCTCACCCAGCCAGTGGCCACGTGCTCCCGCTTCACCAATGGTGGCCGCCCGGGCCGGGATGCGGGTTTGAAATGCAACCTCCATTCCGCGGCGCCCGGGCCTCCAGGCCTACACTGTCCGGGCCTACAGCTCTCCCCGGGCCTAATGCGGGACAAGGGCAGTCCCGTATGGGCCAAACTAATTCAGCCCCATATATGGGATGTCCTAGCTAATACGGGACAGTTGGCAACCCTAGTTGCATATGTTGACATCTGCTTGGGTGAACCAGGTGAATTCCCCAGGTGCCGCAAAGAGTTGCAAACTCAATCCAGTACAATTTACACCAGGCCAATGGAAGAGCAGACACTTTCCCTGACCCAGGTGATGGCAGTCAACCTGACTCAGCCCATTACAAAGAAAGAGCTGGGGATTTAATGTGTGCAGAAACTTCTGAGGAACTGCTGAATGTACTCAACCACAACATGCAAAAAGAGATTAATAATTCAAATGTAGACCTTTCTCCTGAACCTCTAGTCTACTCCCAGGTGTGGAGTCACAGCCCATCTGTATCTTGAAAGCCCCACATGGTTTAAAAAGTCAAAGTTTTCCCACACATTCCTCAGTGGAAAAGGTTACTGCAGTTGTGCACTATGGCCACTGGAGGGTGCTGCCTGCCTTATTTTGCAGTTCCTTTACTTTGAAACACAAAAGCCTCCACAGCATCAAAACATTGCTGAAAGAATCACTGGTCAAGAGTGCAGGTCATGTTGGAAGAATCTCAGAATAACAAAGAACAAACGATTGCAAACTTGACAGAAAGAGATTCATGGTCGCTCAGAACATCCCTGAAGAGTTTCAACAATGACATGCACCACTTGGATTGTCCTGTTTTGCTTATTTGCAGAGAGAGCGTGCTCATGAGGAAGCTAGAATGGAGGAAGCAAACAAGAAAAGAGAATCTCAAAAATCAGGAACCAGTGATGCTGCAGCATCCTTGCACCTCAATCATCCATTGGTCTAACCAGTCACTTCTGTACATATCGCAACACTTTAGACTATATAGTGACACATCATGGTCTTACTCGAGAATGAATGATGAACAAAATACAATATACAAAAACAGCAAGCTGAGAGAACAACTTAAAGAATCTTAAAATAAACCACATTTTTAATTAGTGATTCGGTGGCATTACTTGTTTACCTGTTAAGATAGTTACAAAATATAAAGATAAAGGAATCCCAGTGTCAGCATGAAAGTGTGAAATTTGCTGCCCATCTATAAAATCTGTCCAGATGAGGGAAAGGGAAGCAGGTGGAACAAGAATACCTACAGATTGTGGCAGGACATGCACACTATAACCGGAGACAAAGCAAAGGCGGGCAGTATTGATGGCAACAAAGGGTCCCTCCCCGATTAACTCAATGCATTCTAAACCCGCTTTGAATAGACGTTTGGTGGGGGAATGTCATCAAACCCATCAGTCTCAGATGCACGTACCAGCAGTTACTGTGGCAGGCGTAAGATTGGCATTCATGAGTGTGAATCCACAAAAAGCAAATGGCCTAGATGAAGTTCCCAGCCATGTCTTCACAACCTGTGCGGACCAGCTGGCAGACGTATTCACAGACATTTTTGACTTTTCTCTACCCCATTCTGAAGTTCCCACCTGCTTCAGGAAGACCATTATCATCTCAGTGCCAAAGTAAAGGTAGCGTGGCTTCATGACTTCTGTCCACTGGCTCTGACTTCCACTATCATGAAGTGGCTTGATGGTGATGGCCTGTTAACTCCATTCTCCCACACTACAGTTTGCCTACTGTTGCAACAGGTCCACAGCAGATGCCTAGATCTGAATTAATCTCTGGATCAACTAGACTGTAATGACACGTACATGACATTCCCATTTATCAACAATAGCTCCTCCTTCAACTCCATAATCCCAAATTAATTTCCAAACTCCTGCACCCAAGAGTCAGCAACCCACTCTGGCACTGGATCCTCAACTTTCTTACCCACAGACCACAATCAGTGAGGATAGGAGAAACCACATCCTCCACAATAATTCTTATCACCCATGCCCTGTAAGGATACTATGTTCTCTATACAATCACACGACTGTGCAGCCAAATTTGGCTCTATCTCCATCTACAAGTTTGCAGATGACACGACTGTGATGATCACAAACAATAACAAGGCAGAGTACAGGAAGGAGATAGAGAATTTAGTAACATGGTATCAGGACAACAATGTCTCCCTCAATGTCAATGAGACGTAGTGGCTGGTTCTCCACTTCAGGAAGCATGGTGGAATACATGTCCCAATCTGCATCAATGGTGCTGAACTGAAAACGATTGAGTGTTTCAAGTTCCTTGGTGTAAATACTACCAACAATCTGTTGTGGACCAACCACGCTAAAGTGAGAGTCAAGAAGGCACACCAACACCTCTAATTCCCCAGGACACCAAGAAATTGCAGGCCATTTGCTTTTTGTGGATTCACACTCAGGAATGTCACCAGAAACTATATTCTGCACTCTGTACCTTTCCATTTGCCGTACTTATTGCACTTGAGTTTTGTTTGCATTGGATTTGATTATGAAAAAAAAAAGCTTTTCACTATACCTCAGTACACGTGACAATAATAACAATCATAAACCTAAGAATACAGAGGCCTAGTCAAAAGTCCATTCAACTCTTGGTCAGAAGTTCGAAAAAAAGACAATGGTGCCAAAACCCCAGAGGAAGGGAATGAATGGGCGGCACGGTAGCGCAGCGGTAGAGTTGCTGCTTTACAGCGAATGCAGCGCCGGAGACTCAGGTTCGATCCTGATTACGGGTGCTGCACTGTAAGGAGTTTGTACGTTCTCCCCGTGACCTGCGTGGGTTTTCTCCGAGATCTTCGGTTTCCTCCCACACTCCAAAGACGTACAGGTATGTAGGTTAATTGGCTGGGCAAATGTAAAAATTGTCCCTAGGGGGTGTAGGATAGTGTTAATGTATGGGGATTGCTGGGCGGCACGGACTTGGTGGGCCGAAAAGGCCTGTTTCCGGCTGTATATATGATATGATATGATAAAAGTGGTGAAAACTACAGAAAACAGGGTGAAAGAGACGTCAGAGATGACAAGAGGGATCCATGTGGGTGTATTAATGGACATTTATACCTATAGTCCAGTAGCCATGAAATGGATCGCAGTCGTTCATTTCCATTCAGGTGTTTTCCATTGACTCAGTATAGGCCCTACCAGTTCCTGATGGCCCGACTTATATACAGACCATAGATATAAATGAGCGTTTGGGAAAACAATGGTATAGAATTCCTCAGGAGTGTAGAAATCTTCTGCCGGGTTACAAATGGTTCATAGGAACAGAGTCCTACTCTTATCATATCATATCATATCATATATATACAGCCGGAAACAGGCCTTTTCGGCCCTCCAAGTCCGTGCCGCCCAGTGATCCCCGTACATTAACACTATCCTACACCCACTAGGGACAATTTTTACTTTTATTTATTTATTTTTTTTAATTTTTTTTTTTTTTTACATTTACCCAGCCAATTAACCTACATACCTGTACGTCTTTGGAGTGTGGGTGGAAACCGAAGATCTCAGAGAAAACCCACGCAGGTCACGGGGAGAACGTACAAACTCCTTACAGTGCAGCACCCGTAGTCAGGATCGAACCTGAGTCTCCGGCGCTGCATTCGCTGTAAAGCAGCAACTCTACCGCTGCGCTACCGTGCCGCCTTACCTGGGGACAACTTGGACCTTCAATGAAACCAGTGGACCTGGATTTTTATCAATGGATGCTTGTTACTGTGCCTAATTCTGCTTCTGGCAGGCATTACTTCCACCTGGGAACTGGATGTTGCTATTCTTCTTATGCCATTCTCAAGCCTCATGTGTTTAAAATTCCATGTGATTTTCCAAGCTTGGCTTGACTTATCGAGCAGCACAGGTTGGAATTCCAGATGAACTGTGTAATTTGAGGATTGTGCCAAAAGTCAGTAAATTCTCCAAGCAAAATCTTTTCAGCTCTTCTTGCCCTTGCCCCATTTCCAAATGGTCAGGCAGACAAACTCTGCGGAAAATATTTTCAGCGACAATTGTACTGAAACACAGCCCATGGACATTGATATTTTCCGCGCCCTGTCTCTTCTCACAGTAACTTCTCAAAGAGCTGACATCGGTGACTTTTTCAGGTGACTAAATGAAGGTCTACTGAAGGGCTCAGTTACCTAGCAACAGCACAGGGAGCATCCAATGACAATTGAGCAAGTGGGCTGGTGATGAGGTGGAATTGTTCCAAGAGCAATGTGCACATCCCTGATTCAAGGAACCCTGCCAATCACGCAGGTGCAATCTGCACTTGCAGCAAAAATTGAAGGAGAGCTTTCTGTCAGAGGTCCTTTCATTAATTCTGTTAGCTCAGCTATTTGATATTCAATTTAAAAGATCCAGCATTTGTCACGGTGCAGAGTTAGCCAAGGACAGTGAAGATTTCAGCTAGAGGGCACTATAGGACCACTGGGTGTTTAGGAAATTGCCCTAGAGGCCTCAGGCTCAGTTTGAAGAATGGTCCAGACCCAAAACGCTAACCATCCTCTGCAGTTTTCCTCTTTTCTTCCAATTGTATTCTCACATTGGAAGCCAACATATAATTTGCCCTAACTGCTTGTTTTCAGACGTGTGCAAGGTATCTTTGAACGGCAACATTTCTCAATGTCACCATTTAAAATAATACCTGCACTTCTGTCTCGTGCGCCAAAGTGGATGATCAACATTTTCCACATTGTATTCCATCTGCGATGTTCTTGAGCATTCACTTAGCTTCTCGATACCTTCAAAATCTCTTTACACCTTCCTCCCTACACACAATTCTACTGAATGTTATATCATCAGCAAACTTGCACATGTTACATTTGGTTCCCTCAGCAAAATTATTGATACAGATTTTAAATAGCTGGATCCAAGCATTGAACCATATTATACTCCAAAGCTTGCCAATCTCAGAAAGGCACTTTTTCTTTCCTGTGTGTTAACTGTTAACCAATCTAACTGTGCTCTTCTCCAAAGTATTTTGAAAATCCGGATACACCACGCCCACTGGTTCTAGTCATCAAATCTTCAAGGTATTCAAATAAATGTAATCAAATTCTCTGCCTCAGAAGGCAGTGGAGGCCAGTTCGTTGGATGCTTTCAAGAGAGAGCTGGATAGAGCTCTTAAGGATAGCGGAGTGAGGGGGTATGGGGAGAAGGCAGGAACGGGGTACTGATTGAGAGCGATCAGCCATGATCGCATTGAATGGCGGTGCTGGCTCGAAGGGCTGAATGGCCTACTCCTGCACCTATTGTCTATTGTCTATTGTCAAATGTGTTAAATCCACCTTGACAGATCAATCCTGTTATACTCTTCTAGTTATTCCGTTATTACATCCTTCATTAAAAATTCCAGTGCTATCACTACTACTGATGTTAGTCCGAAAGGTTGGTGGGTTTCTGATCTCTCACTATATATAATGGCCTTATCCATCTATCACCCTCCACACTAACATAGTCGGGTCCAATTGAACCTTCACAGGAACAATTCCAGTGTCTGCAGAATTTTGGAAGTGAAATAGCTGAGGCATCCACCAGCACTATAAACACCTTTTACTAAACTCTGGGATGTAGGTCATTTGCTCTTTATCGGCTTTCTGTCTCATCAACGTTTAGTTTTGTTTAGAGAGATACAGGTTGGAAATAGGCCTGAAATAGGCCTACAGCCCACTGAGCCCATATCAACTATTGCTCACCCATTCACACTGCTTCGATGTTGTCCCATTTTCTCATTCACTCCCTCCTCACCAGGGGCAATTTACAGAAGTCAATTAAGCTACAAACCTGCATGGCATGTGGGAGGAAACCAGAGGAAACCCATGCAGTCATAAGAAGAATGAGCAAACTCCTCACAGACAGCATCCAAGGTCAGGATTGTTCCCATGTCTCTTGCTCTGTGAGGCAATACCTCTATCAGCCGTGCCACTGTGCCACCCTTTTCTAATACAAACTTCCTTCAGTTCCTCAGTCTTGCCTGGTGTGGTTTCTTCATACTTCTAGCAGGTTTCTTGTGGCTTCCATGAAGCAACAAATGCAGCAGTTGTTCTGTTTTCCATTTTCTGCCAATTGACTGAGCTGCCAAGTTCAGAAATGTTGATGTTGTCAGAAAGAAGATGAGATACACTATTCTACTCAAAGGTATTGCAGATACATTATTTAATTCTGGTTAGTAAACAAAATACTGTGGATCTGTACTGTTGGAATGGTGACTTCAGCCAAGGGATAGCCTACTATCTACAAATATGCTCCACACACTTAGTTTGAATAATCAGCTTAGTTAAATGTGCAAATTTGTAGTTCGATTAGATTCAGTTGCATTCAATGAACCATTACTTTGAAGCAGTAAAATTCAATGAGAAAGCAAATTGCATGCTGAAAACCCCTGCTCGACACATCTTTTTTGAAAATAATGGCGCTGAAAGCGGCTCAGGCCCTTCTGTTGGAAACTACCTGCGTCATTTGTAACCAAGGCAACAGCACAATCTTAGTGTTTTGTGTAAAAGTGATGGCTCCCTTAGGCATTTGGTAATGACGTGCTTCTTTGATGATTTTTTTACAGATCAACTAAGTTCCAGGTATAAGACACTTTGTAGTGAGTCCAAAACGAGCGTTATTATCCAAAGGTCTTTATTCAAGGCAAAAACCATAACAAGCTGCGCACTTACTTTGGACACCACTACTTAACTGCTTACATAATCTAATCTAATCTCTTGAGTTTGGCGCCAGACACAACTATACCTCGCGCTCCCGCATCCCGTGACTCGTTAGCCCAACCGAGGGTTCGAGACCCCCCCGCTAATCCGTATGTCCCTACATGACCCCCCCCCCCCATAACCCTCGAAACCATACCTCACGGGTGCCCGGACCTCCCTCCCGGAACGCGTACGGAGGGGAGAAACCGATACCGCCAATGTGACGGGAGGCGGGGAGGCCGCCGCCGCCGGAGGCGATGGAGGGGCCACGGAAGCGGAGGGCATAGGCGACGGAGAGCGCTTGATCGGGAACGGGGGCCTGAGCCCAACCATAGGCGGCGGGGGGCTGAGAGGTGGCAAACAAGGCGCCTCTGGCGGCACCAGGGGGGCGGCCATTGGCCGGCCCCTGCGTGGCGGCTGGGCCACCGACACAGGGAGGTCCTGGTCCAAATGGGCCGGCTTGAGCCGGGATACTGAAACAAGCTCCTGGCGATTACCCACCTGTAAGGTAAAAGTGACAGCCCCTCTCTTAAGTACCTGAAACGGGCCCTGATAAACCGGCTGAAGAGGGGGGCGGTGGGAATCTTTCCGCAGGAACACGAAACCACAGTCCCGCAAGTCCGACGGGACGTGGACCGCCGTGCTTCCGTGCCAGGAGGTCGGGACTGGAGCCAGAGAACCCACCCGTGCCCGGAGGGAAACCAACACCGACGTAACGGGCGGCGGCAAGGCGGGGGCGGAAGGGAGGGATGTCACCTGGTACCCGCAGGGGCGAACCGTAGACGAGCTCGGCCGAGGATGTGCCTAGCTCGGCCTTTGGGGCCGTACGAATGCCGAGGAGGACCCAAGGCAGCTGGTCAGCCCAATCGTGGCCGGTCAGTCGGGCACAGAGGGACGCCTTCAACTGCCGATGGATGCGCTTAACCATCCCGTTGGATTGGGGATGGTAGGCGGTGGTCTGCTGTAAACGAGACCCATACAACTGTGCCAGCGCGGCCCAGAGGGAGGAGGTGAACTGGGCCCCCCGATCTGTGGTGATGATAGCCGGTATGCCGAAACGGGCCACCCAATGCAACGCCAGGGCCCGTGCACAGGAGGCCGCCGAGGTGTCCGACAATAGGAGCCCCTCCGGCCAACGTGTAAACCGATCCACCACCGTCAGGAGATGAGTATAACCCCTGGAATAAGGCAATGGGCCCACCAAATCCACGTGGATGTGGAAAAAACGGACTGGGGGAACCTCGAATCTCTGGTATGGGGGCACTCAAACACCCAGATCCCTCCGCAATTTAGCAACATGTAGATATTTATAGAGATATGCAGCATGGAAACAGGCCCCACCAAGTCCACGCTGACCAACCATCCTTTTACGTTAATCTAATCCAACTTTATCCTCTCCATATTGTCATCAGTTCTCCCCAGATTCTACCACTCACCTGCACATAAGGTAATTTACTGTGGCCATTTTTCTACCAATCTGTACATCTTCAGGGAAAATGGAACAATCATAAGAAACCCATGCCATCACAAGAACATGAAAACTCCACACTGACAGGACCCAAAGACAGGATTGAACCCGGGTTGCTGGCTTTGTGAGGCAGCAACTCTACAAACTGTATGACTGTGCTGCCCAAAATGGACCATTTCACATTTACCCTCGTTATACTCCATTTTCCCCAATGACCCTGCTCATCTTCTAAGCTGGTGCCAGTGTTATATAACTTGGCAGTATTTACAATGAGGTTCTCCTTGTGGAGGGTTTTCTCCAGCAGTTGGTTAAAGATAGGACGATATGGAAGAATACTAGTGTGAAATTTTGTGCACCATTGTAGAACTTCGGAAACATCCGGAGCACCACAAGTCACCTTGATTCATTACTGATAAATGACATAACAATGTTGCCGATGGAACATTTTATCTCCACATAGAAAATCGGTCCTCCGCATGAATTGACTTGCCTTAAGATGATCGTAACTTCCAGTCTAGCCTTCCATTTAAACACTTCCGCACCCATTTCTAACCCCTGGCCCCATATTACTGCTTTTGAAGCCACCAGCTGCAACATGAGATTGAAATCAAAGCCTCTGAGGTCCTTAACCTTGTGTAGTGAATAAGGCACTTGTGTCTCTGCCAAAACACAAAGTAAATGTTCCTTGCTACTTGCAAGTTCAAATCACCCTTTCATTGACTCCATCTACACTTCATGCTGCCTTGGCAAGGCCACCTGCATAATCAAGGATGAGTCTCACTCCAGTCACTCCCTCTTCTCCCCTCTCCCATTAGGCACGAGGTATACAAGTGTGAAGACACATATCTCCAGATTCAGAGAGAGTTTCTTTCTAGCTGTTATCAGACAGCTGAACCATCCTATCAACAACTAGAGAGCAGTCCTGAGCCACTCTCTCCCTCATTGAAGAAATCTCAGACTATCTTTAGTCGGAGATAGACTCAAAATGCTGGAGTAACACAGCGGGACATGCAGCATCTCTGGAGAGAAGGAATGGGTGACGTTTCAGGTCAAAATCCTTCTTCGGACTCATCTTCGGTGTGTCTATCTTCAGCTTAAAACAGCATCTGCAGTTCCTTCCTACACATATCTTTAATGGGACTTGACTGGACTTTACCTTGCACTAAACGTTATTCCATTTATCATATATCTGAACACTGTGGATGGCTTGATTGTAATCATGTATAGTCTTTCCACGGACTGGTTAGCATGCAACAAAAAGCTTTTCACTGTACATCGGTGCACGTGACAATAAACTAAGAAGAATGTAATACTCCGCAGGTGGTCTCTCCACAGCAATTTCGCTTTCTGGCTTTTCCAATGTGCTGTGTCCCCAAGATTATTTTCACCCCTAGATGACAGGGTGTTATAAAACAGCCACTTGGGCAAGGTTTGGGCAACCATGCAACTGTTGGGAAGGAAAGTTTCTAAGTGTAGCTGAATAAGGAAATTTGTGAGCAGAAACATAGATCTAACAAACTTGCAGTAAAGCAATCAACGTGCTTTTAATTGGTGCTTTTAGGAACAGACAAGAACTGCAAATTAGTGCGTCAGTGAACATGACATCGTCTTCTATAATTGGACATAAATAGGAGTTTGAGACAAATAGCTTATTCATTTCCAGGAAATTGACTGCTTAGAACTCTTTTGAATGAGAACAGTCATGTATTTATCTGATTTATCACTCTGCACAGACACAACAGAAAAATTGTTCACTTTTACCCATGTTCTTTGTTGAGTGACTACAGAGGGAAAGATGGTGAATCTGTCAGGGTCATTAGTACTAATCTTTCTTTAAGCGTGAGAGCAGCAGCAGAATGGGGAGAAAGCAACGGAAATCGTTTAAGTAGTCAGGCTGAAAGGTTTGAACTTTGCACATTACTGAGAAGGGCAAATTCCACACATACTTTCAAGGGAGACAAAGCTGCTTCTGGCTTTCCCACTACTCTGGAAGAGCATCCACACAGATAGACAGAGCACTTAAATCTTGATGCCACAAATTGAGTGTAATGATAACATTCTTGGTTCCGGGCAATAAAATCACTGCAGATGATCCAACAAACCAAAAACACCCCCAGAAAGTTTAAGACTTTACTCTCTGTAACTATCTACATGTTGTGTTGATTCAGATAGAATACATCACTGGATCTCCAAATTTATAGTACACGTAATGTATGGTTGTGTATAGTAGAAACAAAGAACTACGGATGCTGGTTAATACACAATAGGTCATAAGGTGCTGGAGTAACTCAACAGGCCAGGCAGCATCGCTGGAGAACATTGATTGGTGACATTTCAGGTTGAGACCCTGTAGGTCTAGACTTACATTTCAGGTTGGGACCCTTTCTCAGTCCACGCTTCGAGTCAAGACCCTTCAGAAGGGTCAAGGAATGGAAGACATTACTGAAGAGTGGGAGAACCAAATTAGGCTTAGCGTAGAGAGGTTTATAGGGGGAGGATGCAGTGTTTAGGCTTTACTACTAATGAACAGCTTGAGGAGATACAAAAAAGGAGTCATGGCTAAACACGCACACTGGCAAGAGGGCATTTGACTTGTGGTTTGGAGGAGAATGGGGGCAGAGAGAGGGGATAGATGCTTGTAAATAAGACAAGGGTTTTCAACTGGCCAGGTTGGACATTGGCAAAGAGAGGACAAAAAGGAGACAGGGTAAGATTTGCTGAAAAACCTTTCCATGGTGGGGAGAGGGGCGAGGGGCGAGGGGGGTTGCAGGGATAATGAAAGCTGGCAAGAAGCTCTGGGGAAGCACGAGACCAAAAGCAATAGTATTGGTGACAGTGGGGTGAGGCAAGACATTTTTTTTTGTTGACCCGGACAGGCGATTGAACCCACAAAGGTCAGAGACTGGGTAAGTGAAATCAGGAAGAAAGATTTGAGGCCTCAAGACTGCAGAGTATTGTTGTAGCATCATGTTGGGATCCGTGTTGGATGTCAACATGGTGGTTATGTGAGGGTCAGAAGCAGAAATGAAAGGCAGTATGAATGGATAATGTAAATCGAGTGCCTGAGAGGGACAAAGAGTAACCTTGGAACTCCCCTGAGGCAAAAGACAATAGACAATAGATGCAGGACTAGGCCATTTGGCCCTTTGGGCCAGCACCACCATTCAATGTCATCATGGCTGATCATTCTCAATCAGTACCCCATTCCTGCCTTCTCCCCATACCCCCTGACTCCGCTATCCTTAAGAGTACCCTATTCCTGCCTTCTCCCCATACCCCCTGACTCCGCTATCCTTAAGAGCTCTATCTAGCTCTCTCTTGAATGCATTCAGAGGATTGGCCTCCACTGCCTTCTGTGGTTATTTTGGATGGCTTGCTGCCTCTGTTGAGATGAGGAGCAATGGAATCAAATGACAGCATTAGAAATGGATGGTTTGGTTGGCTGGGTTTCAAACCGGAGTGGTAAAGGAAAACGTAAAGGGATAATAAATTATCTTTATTTTGTTACAAATGTTCAAAAGTTGTAGGAGCAGAATTAGGCCATTCAGCCCATCGAGACTACTCCGCCATTTATCTTTACCTCTGATGGCTGATTTATCTTTACCTCTCAACGCCACTCTCCTGCCTTTTCCCAGTAAACCCTGACACCCATACCCATCCAACATTTATCAATCTCCACCGTAAAAATGTCATGGGTGACTTTAATGAGGACGGTAGCTGGTGAAGTCAGCATGAAAACTAAGTTGAAGGAGTTCAACAAAAAGTGTTGGGAGAAACGGTTGCCAAAAAAACCCTACAGAGATAATGGATGGTGGAGATGGGAATGGAGAGGTCAGAATGAGGAAACTGGATTATTATAGAGTGAGTTGTTGATGCAGTCAACAAGGTTTTTGTGATTCTGAGGGCAAGAAATGCACCGGGTGTTTATTCAACAGCATTTGTTTTCCTAGATTTTCTGCTGATGGATGTCCGAAACTTAACATGTGGGAATTATGTTCCAATGAAGCACATTTGGTTCATGCAGTTGCATGTTTCGGACTTCCGACATTCTTGGGTACCACAATTGGACGCCAGATCTAATGTATCAAGTCGGTATCTCCTGATTTTAACTTATGGGCAAATACTAGGTGAAGCGCCTGTATGTAACTTCACAGAGTAAATACTTATAATGACCACAGATACTGTCTGGATATCTTATTCACTGAGACAATAAAGATAACAGGGTTTGGAAAAGTGAATGCCACAATGGTGTAATACAGTTTTACTTATTGTGCAATGTGTGAATGTAATTCTGACAATGAATGAAATGAGCAGAAAATCAGTGTTCCCTGAAGGGAAGCATTTAACATTATGAACTGGTAATATATCCCCACATCATTGCCTCAAGTCTTTGCCACAGAGGGGAACTGCACTTTGCAAATGGCAGAAATCTCAACAGAAAATCTTCCATTCTGCAGCTGCTCACCACAGTATGAAAAGATGAGATGTGAACTGGAACCTGGAAATAGCAGCAGTAACAGCTATAGCTGCTTTCACTGCATTCAAATCTCCACAAACAAATGAATCCACAGTATGGCTGATAAAGGCGCTGCTACTGGTTTTAGTAGTAGCAAAGTGCTCCTTTGTAAAATTCAGATAAAGCACAATGAGATTTTAATTGGAAACACACGATTAAATAACCTGGATATAATGAAAAAGAACTGCAGATGCTGGTTTATATCAAAGGTAGACACTAAATACTGGAGTGAATAAGCATGTCAGGCATTATCTCTGGAGAAAATGGATAGGTGACATTTCAGGTCGGGTCTGAAGAAGGGTCCCAACCCAAAATTTCACTTTTCCATTTTTTCCCCAGAGATACTGCCTGGCCCACTGAGTTACTCCAGCATTTTGTGCCTATTTTTATCAAATAGCCTGGTATTACCATACTCCATATCTCCTGGCCAAAGTGACTGTGTGCCTGGTTTATGGAATACACACATCACCTTGATATCTGAACTCATACTTGACCAATGGTTAAGATATGAACCAGACAGTCACATGGAAGATTAAATAGATCAGGTTCAGTGCCTGCAGATTTAAACGAGAGGGGGAAAAAAAGATGGGTTTGTAAGATAACTTTCAAAAGTACAGCTCTCATAGAAAGCTAAAATACCACAATTACACTGGTGGTCCCACCTACTTCCTCAGATTGTGTGCAGATGGAAAGCACAACATTCAGCTGAGTGGTTACGCAGATGTTCATAAAAAATTAAAACAATTGATCAAGTGTCAGAACCATTGTAGTATTAAAATATATTGTCCATCTGTCATCTGAAATTTCTGGTCACACCTTAAAGGAAAATAGTGCGGTGTGTTGGATGGAAACAGCTGGATGGCTTGTTTATATTGAGTCCTCCCTTTCCTCAGGATTCATTGAAAAATGTTATTATTACAGGGTTCAGAAATCAGTCATAGACCTATTTCAGGGGCTGATAACATGGATGTCCATTAACAACCCTGTCAGTGGTTCTTTAATGTGTTCAATGACGATGATTGATTGTATAATAGAAACATAGAAACAGAAAATAGGTGCAAGAGAAGGCCAATAGGCCCTTCGAGCCAGCACCGCCATTCATTGTGATCAAGGCTGATCATCCACAATCAGTAACCTGTACCTGCTTTCTTCCCATACCCCTTGATTCCACTAGCCCCGTTACGGTCCCAGCATCGAGCCTTGCGGCAGTCCACTTGCCACTGCCTGCCATTCTGAAAAGGACCCATTTATTCCTACTCTCTGCTTCCTTATCTGCCAACCAATTGTCTATCCATGTCAATACCCTACCCCCAATACCATGTGCTCTACCTTTATTCACCAATCTCCCCTGTGGGACCTTATGAAAGGCTTTCTGAAAGTCTAGATACACTACATCCACTGGCTCTCCTTCATCCATTTTACTTGTCACATCCTCAAAAAATTCCAGAAGATTAGTCAATCAGGATTTCCCCTTCATAAATCCATGCTGACTTGGACCAATCCTTTTACTGCTATCCAAATGCGCCGTTAATACCTCTTTCATAACTGACTCCAGCATCTTCCCCACCACCGATGTCGGGCTAACTGGTCTATAATTTCTCGTTTTCTCTCTCGCTCCTTTCATGAAAAGATACATTTATTCTCAATAAAATACAACCTCTCTTTTCACTCCATCCACTTACTTGGTAATTCTGGTGATCATGACTAAGATGGGTTTCTCTTGTCAGTGCCTGTAAAGGAATAGATAACTCGAACTTTAGTCTCTCCTCATTCCTGGAGGAGAAGCTTCCAGGTCACCTGCTGAGACACCTCAGTCAGGAAAACAGCCAATTCAGGGGGGCCATGTCTAGTGTCATCTGAAGAAGGGTCTCGACCAGAAACATCACCCATTCCTTCTATCCAGAGATGCTGCCAGTCCCGCTGAGTTACTCCAGCATTTTGTATCTGTCATCTTAATTGGTCCTGTTGCCTCTCCTGAAGAACAGTAAAGCAGATAAGTCACCAGAGCCTGATGGGAGCTATCCTATGTTATTGAAGGAGGCAAGAGAGGAGATTATGGCGGTTGGACGAGAATCTTTTATTTCTTCTCTAGGTCCTGGAGGACTGGAGACTGGCCAATGTTATTCCTTTATTTAAGAAGCTTCACGTCAGTGGAGGGAAACCATTGGACAGAATTATTTGAGATTGGATTTACTTGGAAGGGAATGGGCTAATTAGGGAATGCCAGTATGGATTTGGACATGGAAGGTTGTGTCTCACTAACTTGATTGGAGTTTTTTTGAGAAGGTGGCAAAGGAGATTGATGAAGGCAAGGTGGTGGATGTTATATATATGAATTTTAGTAAAATCCATATCTACGAAATCCAGGTCGAGAGATATGGATTTTAGTAACGCTTTTGATAAGGTCCCTCATGGTGGGCTGATCCAGAAAATTAAGTTGTATAGGATTCACGATGACTTGGTCATAAGGATTTGGAAAAGCCTTATTCATAAAAGAAAGAGGGTTGTGGTGGAACACAGATATTAGCTAGAGGTGTGTGACCACTGGAGTCCTGCTGGGATCTGTGCTGAGACCTCTGCTGTTTCTGATATATCAAAATGATGTAGATGTAAATATAGGCGGGTTGGTGAGTACGTTTGCTGACAACACCAAAATTGGAGGAGTTGCAGACAGTAAGGAAGGCTGTCAGAAGCTGCAGTGGGATATAAATCAGCTGCAGAAATGGCCGGGAAAATGACAGAGGGAGTTTAACCCGAGCAAATGTGAGGTGTTGCATGTTGAGAGGTTGAAGGTAAGGAATATACCGTTAATGGCAAGTCCCTTAACAACATTGATGTGCAGAGGGATCTTGGAATCCATGTTCATTGCTCACTAAAGGTGGCAGCACAAGTAGATAGATTGATAAAGTAGGCTTATGGTATGCTTACCTTCATTGCTCGGAGCATTGAATACAAGAGTCAGGAAGTCTTGATGCAGCTCTGTAGGACTTTGTTTAGGCCACATTTGGAGTATTGCGTGCTGTTCTGGTCGCAAGATGTGGAAGCTTTGGAGAGGGTGCAGAGGAGGTTTACGAGAATGCTGCCTGGATTAAAGGGTTTCAGCTACAGGGAGAAGTTAGATAGATTGTTTTCTCTGGCATGTCGGATGTTGATAGAATGGACAGAGCCTTTTTCCCCAAGGTGGAAATGTCCAACACTAGAGGGCACAGCTATAAAGTGAGGAGAAGATATAATGGAGATTTGTGGACGATTTTTTTACACAGAGGGGGGTGGGGGCCTGGAACGCATTGCCAGGGGTGGCGATGGAGGCAGATACAACAGTGGCGCTCAAAATGCTTTTAGATAGGTACATGGATTTGCATGAAATGGAGGGACATGAAATGGATCACTTGCAGGCAGATGAGGTTAGTTCACCACAGATGAGATCACCACAAACATTATGGGTCGAAGGGCCCGTTCCTGTGCTGTACTGTTGTATGTTTTAAAATAATGCTTGGTATTTAGTTTAGTTTCGTTTAGATAGAGCGCGGTAACCACGCCTACCAGCAATCCCCACACCCTAACACTATCCTATACACAATGGGGACAATTTACATTTATAGCAAGCCAATTAACTAACAAACCTGTATGTCTTTGGAGTGTGGGAGGAAACCAAAGATCTCGGAGAAAACCCACGCAAGTCACGGGGAGAACGTACAAACTCCGTACAGACAGCACCCATAGTCAGCACCTGGGTCTCCGGCGCTGCAAATGCTGTAAAGCAGCAGCTCTACCGCTGCGCCACCATGCCAAGAAAAAATGAGAACCCTCCTATAAAGGGTACTGAGAGCAAACCGGTACCTTACCTTTGATGACAGGGCTGCAGATCCAGGGTCCGTATTCTAACAGAGACATGCAAACATGGGAAAGCTGCTTTCTCTCAATGGATGGAGTGGAAAAATGAGGCTGTACCACCAATGATTTATTAATTGGGTGAAACATCAGGTTAACATAAAAATTATCCAAAATGAACGTCTACTTTAACAAAGGAAAAGTGAAAGTCATTTGGAACGTGGCTAATGAGGAGACACCAAACCAACATAGCTACTGCCTATCAGGAGGCAGACAGGCATTGAATTGTCTCACAAATGTAGATGTTATAATGAGATAATAAATGTAGATCTGGGAATGAGAATTCTAGTCTCCAGGTTATTAATCTAGTTTTCCAATTGCTAGTCCAACAAAATTGATACACTATATACCTTCTACACTATTAACAGCTCTGCCAAACATCTACTTATACTTACTGATCATAAGGTCATAAGTGATAGAGCAGAATTAGGCCATTCGGCCCATCAAGTCTACTCTGCCATTCAATCGTGGCTGATCTATCTCTCCCTCCTAACCCCATTCTCCTGCCTTCTCCCCGTAACCCCTGACACACATACCTCACACATCCAAGTCATTCACATGTATGCTGAACATATCATAAGAAATATAGAGATCAAACCTCTGGACTGGTTTGGACAAAACATTGCAAGACCAATCTGAAAACATTGAGACAAGTTTTATTGTGAGATGTTTAGAATGTACCATTTCTGATTAAATACAGGTCACAATAAATCAGAAATTTGCTTTAGTACAATAAATAGGTGGGCTTTAATTCCAACTCCTTACCAGGGTTGTTTTGGGGATGGGGATGGGTGGGAGTGGGGAGAATGGAGAAATTTAACAAACAATTACCTCTTAAAACCTCATTAATGCCTGACATAATTCCCATTTGTATTAACAATACACTACAAGGTATAATACATCTCCTTCATACAAGGGCATATTAAACTAAAAAAAAATCCAGAACTTCAAAACCTACCAGAACCTTACAAAATATTCTGAAAAGTTCAGTTTTAATTTATTTACAAAAGTTTTCAGTTATTTTCCATTTATCTTGGCAAAATCAAAATATTCATTTTGACGGAGAAGGGGTGGCACTGCAAATGTTTATGAACTCTGCACTGAACACAATTGCCATTATCAGCAGGAAAACCAAATCCACCCCAATGGAAATCACAATCAATAACTTTCCCCAGGGGTAACAGGTCACATTATCATAGTCATTCAAAACCCTCTTCTTTTGATTGAACCATCCTTAAACAATGATTTTCTCCAAAGGATGTGAATTAAAAATGGGTTAAAGAAATTAAATGAATTTCTTAAAAAGTAAACCTATCTTGTTATTAAGACTCGATTAAGACTCTGATTAAAATGCCAGAAGAACTTCAATTGTTCATTGTTTTGGTCACAATTTGTGCTATAATCTAAACCTATACAACAGGAAGATGCAAACAGCATTTCACATGCGCTTTTAGAAGTGTGAAAAGAAAGCCTTACCGTACAGCAGACACAAAACTGTACCTTTCTTTGTTTGTAAAATCAAATTCAGTTAGACACTCAAACCGTGCATTATTTAAACCTGGAAAGAAATCAGAATCTAATTTTTTTTAATACTGAACAAAAACCTTAAGGATTCCCAACCACAGTGAATGATTAAAGAAAGGTCACATTATTAAAGTACAAATCAACATTGCTGGAATTCAAAACCCTTTTTTTTTTTGTTGCTTTTAAGACTCTTAAAAGTTTCTGGCATATAGCTGACTGAGCTTTCCCTCAAAAAACACATTATTTAATATCAAATGAAATCATGGGAAAGCACTTAACGTCTGTCATGGTAACAAAAAAAGAAAGCCACAAAAGTGGCTCAAAATAGTAAAATGAGCTTTACAAACGAAAGGTATGTGCAAAAACTGACTTTCACATTTAAACAAATCTGGATGCTGATCAAAGGCAAGCAAAGATGTATCTGGTGTGCAGAGAACAATCATTCAATCAGCTTGTGATGAAAGTGCTCGGGGTTCTCGAAAGTAGAACTCCTCGTAAACAGGAATCGCATCGACTCTTCTTAACAAGGGCTTGTTCTGCGGGTTTTCCTGTGGAAGTCATTTCATGTCGATCGTGTTGAAGACCCACTCGGTGAATTTCTTCAACTGCGCAGACGCGGTCTGGGACTCCTCCTGCAACCGTAGGTTATCTTCCCGCAGGTGCTGCACCTCTGCTTGCAGCATGGCCCTGTCTTCCTTTGCCTGATGGAGGAATGCACATGGGGGTGAATTGCTGCAGCACATGGACTTCAGCACACGCCTGGTTGAGCAGCAGAGGAAGCTGTATCATTCTGCAAATGCAGCAGCAACATCGGATCACCAAGCAAGACTCCCAGCAGTGACATCGGCCAGATTGTATTCAGCATGCTGCCCAAGAGCAATGTCACTGCAGTACTATGAAAGTCCTAATCATACTTACAGAGAGATTAATACCTGGCTGTGATCCACTTTAATGTCGACAAAGCATACAAGGGAGTAACTGGGTGTGAATAAAGTGCTTTATCAGATTGAAGGGCTATGATGTTTGTTACAGATTACCTGCTAAATCACTCGGGTGGACAGGAATGATTCTATAATATTTCCAGTAATATTCAAGAGGAGCTTTCCTGTTTGATTCTTTTCCATCAAGACAAATTGTCTGGTCATTATCACATTGCCATTTGGGAGTTTGCCGTGAATGAATTTGTGGACACACCCCGTACATTAATGGAGTGATGACACCTCAAAAAAATGCACCGACTGTGGAGTGCATGGTGTTCCGAGGTTATAACAGCCGCTAAATAAATGCAACTCTTCCTTCTGATCGGTCCTGGGAAATGATTAGGGGCACGCAATCAAATGAATTTAAAAAAAGGCTGAAGATAGACATAAAAAGCTGGAGTAACTCAGCGGGACAGGCAGCATCATTGGAGAGAAAGAATGGGTGACGTTTCGGGTCGAGACCCTACTTCAGACTAGTTAGGGATAAGGGAAACGAGAGATATAGAAGGCGATGTGAGAGATAAAGACCAATGAATGAAAGATATGCAAAAAAGTAACGATGATAAAGGAGACGGCCATTGTAAGCTTTTTGTAGGGTGAAAATGAGAGGCGAGTGTGACTTGGGTAGGGGAGGGATAGAGAGAGGGAATGCCAGGGCTACCTGGAGTGAGAGAAATCAATATTCATACCACTGGGCTGTAAGCTGCCCAAGCGAAATATGAGATACTGTTCCTGCAATTTGCATTTAGCCTCACTCTGACAATGGAGGAGACTGAGGACAGAAAGGTCTGTGTAGGAATGGGAAGGAGAATTAAAGAGTCCAGCTTTAAAAAAAGGCTGGTTTGAAGTACATAATGATAAATGCTTGTGAGCAAACACATGGCAAAGTGACATCTTGATGTCACCACACTGAAGAGGATTCATTAAGCTGAAGATGAATAAGGATTTTAAAAGTGGGAAGTTGTTTATAGACTGTTTGGTTGTTTAGATTTCACCAGTGAAATTATTACTGCCTTCTGAAGCATTGACTCATGCTGGGCTATCCCCTGGCAGCTTAATCTTGTGGGATTCTTTATGAGTAAGACTAGACCTTGTCAACAGGCAATGTGGGCATGGAAAACAAGTTCAATGCTCTTTCTGTCCAACCTCCACAGGGGCTCATTCAGGGTTAGAGCGTGTGGTTAACTTTTCTTGCCAAGAAGTTGAATCCATGTCAGGAATTGGCAACACCAATTCAACTTTAGTTATTAATTACAAGGTGTGTATCTTCACTGAGCAGGATCAGACGCGCTCATTGAAGATGCACCTTATGCTGTCTGTACAGGAAATTCACCCACCCTATTCACGGGGTAGGTCAATCATATTGTTATCAGATATGATCATTAACCCAATATGGGGAGAAATTTCAATACACAATGTATAATTTCTTGAAAAAGCAAAGGAGACAAAATAATGTGGGATTGTTAAATGAATACATTTAGGGACGAGGCTTCTGACCAGTCATGAACCTCGTAAACTTAGATATATTCCATAACAAAAATAACATTTAAGCTTGTTGGGCACAGTGATTTTAAGATTAATGCTGGCTTTTGCTGCAACACAAGACTCCACTTGAAGAGAGAATGTTTTCTATATCACAATAAACATCAGCTTTAATGAGCTTTGAACCTTTTAGATGTTCATAAGTCAAGACAAACAATAAGTCAAGACAAACACCCTCTTTCGCTTTAGATACCCAGTATTAGCCAAGCAGTCCCAGATCAGAAATAAAACAAAGTAATTGTTTAATTCCTAATCCACCCAATCTCCCTGTTTTTCATTCATTACTGAATTTTACATGGACTACTTAGAGCATGCAATTAGCAGCAACATTCTTTGTCACTATCTTATTCCCGATCCTAAAATGATCACTGTCTTTTACCACTCTACCCAATTCCTGTATCTCTGTTTTGGAGAAGCATAGTAGTGCAGCTGGTAGCGCCAGAGATCTGCGTTCAATGCTGACCTCTGGTGCAGCCTGCGTGGAGTTTTCATGTTCTGCCTGTGACTGTGTGAGATTCCTCGGGCTGCTCTGGTTTCCTTCTAGTCCCACAGACTTTGGTGTTGGTAAGTTAATTAATGACTGTAAATTGCCCCTAGTGTGCGAACAACTGGTAGAATTTGGGGGGAGTTGATGCGAATGGAGGGAGTTGAGGAGAATGTGGGGAAAAGTAAACAAAATGTAGGATCAGTGCAGTTGATGGTCAGTGGACTTTGCTCTAATGAGCCTGCTCCAGTCCTGTTTCTATCCATGATTCTATGTGTGATTAACAACTGCTCTTGCATTCCGTAGCAGCATTTATCTGTGGGGCTATTCTCAGAAGACTTTCTTCCCTTCAAGCTCGCTCTGGTTCAAACTCAGGTTCCAGAAGTCAAAGCAAAAAAGAAAGACTTGGATTGATGTGTTGCATTTCTGATATCCCAAAGTGCCTTACAAGTCCAATAAAGTGATGGAAATGCAACACTCAAGTTACACATTGTGCCAGCCTTTTGTGTCTGTCTTCAGTTTAAACCAGCATCTGCAGTTCCTCCCTCCACATGGCAAGGTGCACAAGGAGTTAAGAGGTCATAACCACATTATTTTTGTTTGAAGGTTAAATATCTGCAAAACCATTAGGGAGAATATTCCTATTCTTGTGCAAGTAATATCTCGTGATCTTTTAGATCTTTCTGAGGGGGCAGGCAAGATCCTGGTTGAAAATCCTGCTTTCTAGATTTCTTGCTCTAGTGTTTTGTGGGATCATTTAAATGCAGAAAATATTTATGGCCAGATTATTTTTGCCAACAGCAATTTGCACGAATTAGGCCTCATTCCGTCTCAGGGACCAGTAGCTCAGACATAGTAGCTGAGTTATTGTGAAATGTACAAGTGGTTCATTTCAGTCTACTTTCACTTGAGAAGATCGACCTTTCCCCCCACAGTACAAGAAGGATGCTCATATTTTGGCACATCAATGAGTGGTTCACAGGTATGGAGTTTATTGCCTACCCTCCTCAAGTCATCCTGAAGTTCCTTCAGCAGCATCTCCAATTCAGTCACCTTGACAGACAGCGTGGTAGGAGATTCATCTCTGAAAATTAAAAAATAGGACCTTCAGAAGAGCATTCCATCAAGCTAAAGCAGGAGGGTCTTACTTATTTCATTATAACTGGGTCGACGCTCCAGTGTTCTTCCCTTCTCACTGAGAAGATGGCATTGCAGAGGCAGTATGTCAAGAGTGAGAACCTCATTGTCACCAATCACGGTGAGCAGGCAAGAGATAAGAGAAATCTCCTGTCCCTCATGCAATGCGCACCTTTCTCCAGGAGCGCCTGATTTCCATTCAATGCCTGACCTGCGACTCAATACTAATTGAGCACGAAGAAGTTCCATTTTGTTTCCAGATGCTCTTTGGCAAGCTGTGCTTTTTGAGTATGATCAATTTTTGTTTCTGATTTACAGTGTTCACAACCAACAGTTGTAGCTCAGTTTTGCAACTAAAATACTCTGCTTCTGTAGGTGCAGATTAATTCTGTCCACAGCCACTTGCAATAAATTACATTGACTTGTTGCACTCGTGGGTGTCTTGCAAGTCATAATCTTACACAACAATTTCAAGATTAAATCTGAGCTTTATGCCACATTTTGGGAAAATAAAGGCATGTTAATAACAAATGGTTATGAATGCACATAATCAGTGAGAACATTCTGGGATGAAGGGATTTGGCATGGATTGCAAATTCACAGAAATCGTGTGTGATTTATGCTTGTGTCTTGTGACTGAATGAACCAACCGTATGAAGGCAGTGATATTCAGGTACGGTTCAAACCTATTTTTAAACAGGGAAGCTATATCCCATTAAGATTTTCAATTTGAAGGTGATTTCATTGAGAATGTGAGCAGATGTACCCAGCTGGCTGAGCATAAAAATAGTGAGATTCACAATATTTAAAAAAGCTGAAAAGGTGTACTTGTGTCTTTGTAATCTTCATTGCAAATATAAACAACTGAAACTCAGATAACTGGTGGATATTCCTTACAGGAGGGTAAAGCTGTGGTAAGAATAAACTTAAGTGTACTTATAATGCTAATATGGATTTATAGGTAAATACAAACACTGAAATTAACGGTAAAACAAATTACCAAACTGTAACTTCATGAGCTGCCAAGACAGAGTGACTCACCTTCTGGATACTGCCTGTGGTGATGGAAGTATGTCTGTCTGACTGCTGCTGTCAAGGGATAAACTGTCAGGCCTGTGGTCTGAGTCATCAATACCAAATAATGAAGCTCTTTGTACTGGAAAAAGAGCAAAAACAGGTGAACGTCACTCTTCACATACTTTGAGGTATGGGTAGATGGAGATTTCCAACCCATGTTGTTCAATGCTCCGAACTGCACAGACCTCTAGGCTTGTCTGTGGCTACTAATACCACGTATGGTATAACTGCACACCCCACTTCTACAACCACTGCCGGCAGTTGCTATCCTTTCTCCGACATGAATGCAAGTGACTGAACTGAGTTGTTGCATGAAACATGTTACCAAGCCAAAGCATTTCACTGTGGAGGCGAGGAAGAGTGGAAGGAAAAACGAGCAAAACCGATCCAGAGAAATATATTCCAACATCCAGTAGATTGGCACAAATCAACAAGACTCTAATCTGCTCCCAAATTCCAAGGACGTGCTAGTTGGCTGCTTAATTGGGCACTGAAAATGGTCCCCAAGGTATGGGTGAGCGGTAGGATCTGGTGAGAATGTAGGGACAATTAAAAACATTGAATTAATGTAGGGTTAATGGAAAGGTAGGGACGCGAGGGTGGAGGGGGGGGGGGTAAAGAGATGATGGTCAGTGCAGACTCAGTGGGCAAACAGGCAAGGTTGTGTGCTGCATCTCTCTATTATTCCATCACCAACGGCCTTCCATCTGAAAATTCCAACCAAGACAATAAAACACCACTATTCTGCCATTCTAGACTCTGGTGGTGTTGGACTGGAAGATTTTCCAGACTACTCGATATAACTCCTTGTGATACACCAACACACTTTTACTTCACATTTTTAAAAAAATGTTATATAGCAAGTCTAATAGGCGTTTACGAAACAGGTGAGTTTACAAAGAACGCGGGTAACAACTAAGTGAGTCAGATGATAAACCATAGGAATTTCTGAAAGTTCAGAGAACACTAAAATTGAGAAACGGAGGTTATTTTCAAAATGTTTTCATTAAAAAAGTGTTGACTTTAGAAAAGTGTATTAGAAATGTTTCTTTCTGTTTTCATCTAAACCAGTGTTCACAGAAGTGCAATTGTATATTCTGCCTCTTCAATTTTTGAAAGGTTCGGGAAGCACTTTTCAGTCATACAAGACAAAGGTAAACTTCTTGTGGTTGGGAGTCGATTGTTGGAGGAAGGGTTTGAGGGAATCGGTGAAGGGACATTTGCAAGTATAATTTTCTATGAGCTCAGGGAAGTATGCTTCCCTCTGAGTCAGGAAGTTGGGGGTTCAAGACAGTTGAGTCCAAAGTATAGTTAACGGCCACATAAAGGGGCCTGATGAGTTTGTAGGTATAACAAGCTCAGCTTTTATGCCCTTAAGGCAGCAGGGAAAAATGTACACACATTCTTCATTCAACAGACCAGGCGGCTTATTAGAAAAAAAATTATTGGGTATTACTGAGAAAAATACTGGGCTCCATCTGGATGCCACCATATCTGCTAACTGTTCCTCGCATTTTCAGTTTTTATTTCATTTTTTGTGTAATCGTGCACTTATACTTTAAATGAGTTGCTCTGGATTTCCTAAATTCTACTTTACAAATTGACTATTGTACCCATCTTAGCCAACCTGATTTAATATATGTCATTTGAATGTGACAACAAGGAGCTATTGACTGCTGATACTCAATACTCTGGAACTGGGTGTATTCAATGATTATAGGAAATGCTGCTCAGCTTTGCTCATTTCCCAACGCACTAAGGTTTATTATATCATTTTTAGCTTGATGGTTTTACTATTAATAAAAACGTACAAGCATCCCATTATGGTTTTCTTTATAATAGAAAGATATTTATTTTATAAAGAAACTCAAACAATTGCTGAAGAAATACAAAGAGTATGCCTTGGACACCAGATGCCACATTAACTGTGCAACATATATGCCAAGCTTTCAAATTATATCACATTCGTTATTCTGTTTCACCAACCTTTTGTTAAGGGACAAAAGATTTTCCAAAGGCACTAATCCAGTCCACTGAAAGTTAGCCAAGATCAGATAAACCTGTAAAATTACAAAGCACCACTAACCCAAGCCTTTGAAATTGTTTGAAACAGTGGCCAACTTGTAAATGTTATGCCAAACTTTGCATTTGTTTTGGGTCACAACCACAGTACCATACTATTTCTTAAGATGTTGTGGTATCACTGGATCTAGGATCACCGAGGGCCTTAGCAAATTTAATACACTCAGGAGCATAAGAGAGAATTGTTTAAATCCCAATTCTCAGACTTCTAAATATCAAGCAACATCACGATGATTGAGTCCCTCTCTGTCTGTTGATAGAACATGAGACTGCACAATATAAATCTACAGAACTTACAGCCCAATCAACTGGCAAATATACTGGTAATCTGATATTGCTCAGAAGAAAACTCCTGGTCTGAATCAGTCATGGCCTGTGAAAATGCACCTTTTCTGAATTCCCTTTGCCAGTTCCCATCTGTACTACACATCCAAACATAGTAGGAGTACAGGACTAGTTTAACAAAGTGAGAAACAGTAGTTATATACACATGTTTATAATGGTAAGATATCACTGATAACAGACCCAGTAAGATCTTGGCTAGGGGTTGTGGAAGTAGCAGTGTTGAAAATTAAAAATGTTTCCTCTGTAGTTAGATAGTGGGAAGTGGCAAAGTGATAAACTAACTAAACATTAATCAATTCCATCTATTTTTTGTGAAGTCACAAGGTTCTTTGTTTCTTCCATATGAGATTCCATGTGACCCTCTAGCAGAGGTTGCCGAATTTCCCGGAGGAATAGAGAATTAATTGATGACATTAACTATTTATTGACTATGGCTTAGCTTTCAACTAATACAGAATAAGCTCATCCCTAAACTTCTGGAATTTAGCCGTCTATCTTCAACTGTAATCTGGACTTACTGAACAACAGACCTCAGACGATTAGAATTGGTCATAACATTTCCCCCACCGTAACTCTGGTACTCCTCAGAGTTTGAAGGCTCAGTCCCTTGCTCTGCCCCTGTACACGAATGATTGTGTGGCCAAGTACAAAACCTACTCTTCCTTTAGGTTGCGATGTTACTCCTATGTTATTTGCTAGCTGAACAACAACGATGAGACAAAGGATAGGAAAGAGATCAAGAACATTGTGTCGTGGTTCCAGGACAAACAATCTAGTCTTTAATGTCAGCAAGCCAAAAGAGTTGGTTGTTGATCTAAGGTAGCAGGAAGGGGTGAACACATTCTAGTCCTCAAGAATGGAGCTGCTATAGCAATGGTTGACAGTTGCAATGTTTAAGAAATATTTAAATAGGTACATGGATAAGATAGGTTTAGAGGGGTATGGGCCAAATGGGGGACAGGCAGGACTAGTGTAAATGGGACGGTGTGGGCAAGTTGGGCCAAAGGGCCTGTTTCTATGCTGTATCACTCTATGTTCTGTGGTTCTTAGATTTGTATGGCTGGCAATCTGCCTGGCAGAAGGGTAGGTCTGCCAGCTTATTGTCATGGTCTGAAGAGCTTCTTGTAATCCCACCACATTAAGTTAAAACAAGGAACTCTTGCTGTTTCCCAGCCCATATTCGAGGTATGAGTGGCATATCTCTGGTGTATAAGCTGCTGGTGATAACAACATCCTCATTTGGTTGCAACTGAAATCATCAGCTAGCTTCAAGTATCAGTAAATTATACAGCTCTGAACAGCAAAATAATATTTTTCAATAAAACATGTGCAATTTTCAAGTGCACAGCTTTACCTTTAAAGAGTATTATCTAAGTAAAATAGTGACCGAAGTGCAAAGGCACTATTTAGGGGTGAAACTGTGTTGAGCGACAATAACCATCATCAATCACAGTTCTGTCACCTGGCAGATAATTTATATGTAGTTGGAATTTCACGTGCCCAGTCCAGCACTCTTGTCTGAAAATTTTAACAAAATTGCCTCAGCATATATCATGGAAGAGCAAAATTCCTACATCATATGCTCACCATTATTCTCATAATGTGTTAAATGTTGCAGTAGAATGAGTCACCATGTGTTTGTGAGGACTTCATGAGACCAGTAGTAACATTTTTTTCCAGTTCAATTCAGAATTTTCAAAATTTGACACCTTCAGCTAAAACATTAACTCTGAACACTGCTCACACTGAAGCTGGGGTTCTACCATGGCCAATTCTTGGGTCGCAGTTCACAAGTTAAATTACTCTCCTGGTTTTTATGTCCTTACTTACACGAGAGTGGAATAGAGAGAGTAACTCAGCAGGTCAGGCAGCATCTCGGGAGAGAAGGAATGGGTGACGTTTCGGGTGGAGACCCTTCTTCAGACTGATGTCGGGGGTGGGACAAAGGAAGGATATAGGTGGAGACAGGAAGATAGAGGGAGATCTGGGAAGGAGGAGGGGAAGGGAGGGACAGAGGAGCTATCTGAAGTTGGAGAAGTCGACGTTCATACCACCGGGCCGCAAACTGCCCAGGCGAAATATGAGGTGCTGCTCCTCCAATTTCTGGCGGGCCTCACTATGGCACTGGAGGAGGCCCATGACAGAGAGGTCAGACTGGGAATGGGAGGGGGAGTTAAAGTGCTGGGCCACCGGGAGATCAGTTGCGTTAATGCGGACCGAGCGCAGGTGTTCAGCGAAGCGATCGCCGAGCCTGCGCTTGGTTTCGCCGATATAGATAAGTTGACATCTAGAGCAGCGGATGCAATAGATGAGGTTGGAGGAGGTGCAGGTGAACCTCTGTCTCACCTGGAAAGAATGTTTGGGTCCTTTGATGGAGTTGAGGGGGGAGGTAAAGGGACAGGTGTTGCATCTCGTGCGTTTGCAAGGGAAAGTGCCCGGGGTTAGGGTGGTTTGGGTAGGAAGGGACGAGTGGACCAGGGAGTTGCGGAGGGAACGGTCTCTGCGGAATGCAGAGAGGGGAGGGGATGGGAAGATATGGCCAGTGGTGGGGTCCTGTTGTAGGTGACGGAAATGTTGGTGGATATGTTGGATCCGTTGGCTGGTGGGGTGGAAGGTGAGAACGAGGGGGATCCTGTCCTTGTTGCGAGTGGGGGGATGGGGAGCAAGAGTGGAGCTGCGGGATGTAGAAGAGACCCTAGTGAGAGCCTCATCTATAATGGAGGAGGGGAAGCCCCGTTTTCTGAAAAACGAGGACATCTCAGAAGCCCTAGTCTGAAACACCTCATCCCGGGCGCAGATGCGGCGTAGACGGAGGAATTGGGAGTAGGGGATAGACTTTTTGCAGGGGACCGGGTGGAAAGAAGTGTAGTCCAGATAGCTGTGCGAGTCGGTGGGCTTGTAATAAATGTCCGTCACTAGTTTTTCTCCTGTGATGGAGATGGTGAGGTCCAGAAACGGGAGGGAGATGTCAGAGATAGTCCAGGTATATGTGTGTACACATACATACACACACACAAATACTCTGTGTGTGTATATATTAAAATTACTCTGATTAGTTGATTGCACCAGGCTTTTATATATATGAAACTAATTATACATATACAACTAATCAGTAATAATAAACAAACAAGAATAGATGTCTGCTGGTATTGCAATATTACCTTAAAGTTTTGATCTAAATTGACACTTTTACAAACTTTAATGGGACAAGTAATTTATGTTATAATTATTAATCTCAGCAAACTGCTCTTCCTATTTTACAATATCCATCTATGGCTTGGAGATATTTTCTTTGATATTACATTTATGCCCAAAAAGGTGAAAGTGTGCAGTCAACGGTGTTCAATCTGATTCCAGTCAGAGTGGAATAGCCTGTACCAACTCCAGAGCAGTGTCCCAATGTGGTAGAAACGAACAGAGTGCTAATCTCATGAACTCCACAGACTCCCAAACAACTTGGTTTCACTGTCCTCCATTACTGGTTCTCTGCTAGATCACTGGCTGAATGTAGTGTGGGCATTGCAAGACAAATGCAGTAGAATGAATCACCATGTGTTTATGTGGACTTCATGAGACCAGTAGTAAATTGTGCTGCAGTAAATACAATCGTATTTTTTTCCTGGTGAAGGAACAATATTCTGTATAATATACAAGGATATGACTTGGGTTCGATCCTGATTACGGCTGCTGTAAGTACAACATTTGCATGTTCTCCATGTGACTGCTTGGGTTTTCTCCTGTTGCTCTGGTTTCCTCCCTCATTCCAAAGATGTGCAAGTTTGTAGGTTAATTGGTTTCTGTAAATTGTCCCTTTTGTGTGTAGGAAAGAACTAGTATAGGGGGGGTGGTCTCTTGTCGGTGCGGACTAGGTGGACCAAAGGCCCTGCTTCCACGCTGTATTTCTAAATTAAACTAAACTAATCTGATGGTCACAAATGCATTACCTTCAAACGCCTTTGCAGCATCCACGAGGTTTGACCATTCCAAGCCCATGGCAGTATCTGGAAGGGGCATAAGCCCTGGATCTGGTAGTGGCTGTCGTCTCCTTTCGTGAATATCAGACAGCGACCCATCAGATGCAGATAATTCAACTGAGGGATAAGGAGCAAAATGTTAACCAGGTTACCCTACACACCAGAGAATGTCACTTCAGCAAACCCAGGAAAGGTTTGAAATGGGCTTCAGCCAACATGACTACTGGTGCACATTCTGGAGCTAGTCAAGCACATCACTACAAACAGCCTGCTCTTCAGCTGTTTGGTAATCATCTTTCACAGCTTTCATTAATTACTCCTTTAATGAGCTGCAATAACATTATTTAAGAAACATTTTCTGGTCAGTTTCGTCCAGCTAAGTAGAAAAGTTGGCGACTATTTAGAAGCAAAACAAAAGCTCAAAGATGTGTTTTCCTTTGATTTTTGTGTTTAGAGGAGGACCTTGACATATCAGTCTAAGTCATTCTGGGATGTCTGCACTGATTGGCTGCATATTAAATTCAGTCCAGTTGGAAAATCCACACGTTAATCCTGGTTTGTCCTTTAAATCAACCTAAGGCACCCAAGGAGCTATTAATTAATTATTTTAAATTTTACATGAGCTCACATCTTTTGTGGGTTTGTGTTCCCTATCACCACTCAACAACTAATGGTGGGGAATGACGCACACCTCAGGTAAAATCCTTGTTAGTGAGGATAGTTTGTTAAACGGTATACTGAATTTAACTGCATCCCCTGACAGCAGCATATGTGGAGAGATATCAGCTGGCTTTACTAGAGCCACACTCCAAAACGTATCCGTGTTTCCAGGAGAGGAAGGCAGAATTCAAAATATAAAACGTGAGGAGACACCATGAAGAGATGGAAGTGAATCGCTAGATTGCTTCGCTCAAACAAAACAACAAAGAGGGGCCTGCGGGCACTAGCCACATGCGATGGGATTTTATCAACTGTCCATGCTTACGGCCTGGCAGTGTGTAGTGCAGTGACGGGTAGGTGCTGGAGAAGATGACATCGTTGGGCAAGGCTTGGTCCAAGAACGACATGTGGGAGTTGCAATATGAAGGTTCTCGCTGGCCGCTGTAAATGCTCTCATCCGACAGAGTCCGATGCAGTGGCTTCCTGGTGGTGGGCGTGCCCGGGAGCGAAGGCTTGGTCAAGAAAAAATACATGCGAGTCAGATTAGACACAAGGAACAGAAACAATTCAAACACAAGACACCGACCTTGAACTCTATCGGCAAACAAGGAAATTGAAGTGATCATTGAGTAAATTATTTGTTTTGAAGTGTTATTTTCACATCTCCAGATGCAAATTCTTAATCACATTTTCCCTCACAAACACTGTGGCAATTATCAATCCAATCACTTTGAGTGGGATAGTTACATAACAATTCTACACCTAATCTTGACAAATGCATAGTGTGTAGGAAGGAACTGCAGATGTCGATTTACACCGAAGATAGACACAAAATGCTAGAGTAACTCAGCCGGTCAGGCAGCATCTCTGAAGCAAAGGAATAGGCAAAGTTTCGGATCAGAACCCTCCCTACATTTTGTGTCTATCATTGACAAATGCGTGTTTTTGGTCCTCATTACCTCCCCTGTTTCCTGCATGAAAAATCCTTAACCTACACAACAGATTTTTACATAGTAAATAAGATTTCAAAAATGTGCAGTGTTGGAAGTCTGAAACAGGAACAAAAAACACTGGAAAAACAACCTGCAAAAAGAGCAAAATGCTTGGAGTTTCAGGTCCGTTCTTGGAGATCAGCAAAATCCTATGACCACAATATTTGAACAGCTAAACGTAGCAGCACAACTTTGTAGAAACATAGTGTGCAAAGAGGATAATAGAGATAATTTCCAGATGGATATTAATATTCAGGGAGAAAATATTCAATTTATTTGAAACCTGGTAAGATCACACTTGGGAGTAAAGTGCATATTACAGAAAGTGTTTTAAACTATAAATAATTTACAACCACGTTAACAGAATCAAGGCGATACAAGTGTCTGAGATGATTTAGCAGGCTGGAATTTCCACGTCAAGAAAAGGAAAGACTTCTAAAATTATGACGTTCTATATGTTGGACTTGCCGACCTAAATTATAATGCTTACGGCTAAAGAATAATGTTTGGCCAAGATTTCCTAACTTTATGAGATGAAAATGCAGTAATTGAGCTAAGGCTAATGGAGCGATGAAGACAGAAATGTATTAAAGCAAACAATTTCTAATGTATCAATTCTTGAATGTAGCAGTGTTAAGATGCCAACTTAAATTGAGACCAGGTCTTCCTGATCAAGCAAGTTTTAAAGGATTTCTTGCACAATTCAAAATGGAAAAGGAGAAAATTCTTCCCTCAGCTAATACTATGAAATTGTCATTTATTTTATTTCTTATTTGTGGTACTTTGTGTACAACATGAACCACACACCAAATTACTATATATATATATACATCCGTCATAATTGCGACTGCACATCGACCATAGTTGTTTGTAAAGCAACCTGGAATCTTCAGATGTCTTACGTCTGGCATAATATTCCAAGTGTGTTGGAAGGAACTGCAGATGCTGATTTGAACCGAAGATAGACACAAAATGCTGGAGTAACTTAGCGGGACAGGCAGCACCTCTGGATAGAAGGAATGGGTGAAAATTCATTCAGTCAGATATCATGAAGCCTTCACTGGAAATTTGGTCACAATGTTTCGTTTAGCCTCTGCGCATTTCTAGCTTTTATTTACTTTGATGTCACTGAATCCACATTAATATTTTTATCCGCCTGTACGCATACAAGCAAGCACACCCACAAGGGAAGTACACAGTTTTAATAGTAGGGGATAGTTATAACAAAAACTACATATCCTATTTCATCCTCGTACACATACATGGTTATTTTTTTTAAAGAGAAATCCCCTGTGGCCCATGTGACTCACTGCACAAGCAGGACATGGAGGAGACCAAAATCTGTTGATCAGGAATTTTCCAGGAAATGGACTGTGGTACGTATTGACTAAGACACTTGCAGGAATGCGAGCACAATGCACCTCGCTCAAAGAGCAGCAAACATCATTTTGTTTCAAGGAAGATGGCTCATTAAGATAGAAATATTTCTGTGCGCGCAACTGAGGATGGGGTAGTGGCATTACCAAAGTAGAGAGAAAGAGGCTTTGAAGAGAGACACAAAATGCTGGTGTAACACAGGCAGCATTTTTGGAGAGAAGGAATGGGTGACGTTTCAGGCTGAGACCCTTCTTCAGACTTCTATTCTACAGACAGCTGCACGTCATCCAATATGAAATGCTTCATAGTAGTCTTGAGTGAGAAAAATCTGGAACACAAAACCACTGGTATCTTTCACCTCAAGAAAAATACTTTAAAAATGTATTTAAGCAGAGTTGCTTGCAGCAATGAAAATGAATTATCTATCATTCAAGCACGTTGTAAAGGAACACTGGCTGTACATACAGTCCTCAGGGCACCAAGGGCCACATGAACAGCTTTCTATCACTTGAAAAACATGATACTGTATTTCACAGCAAAGATCACTTCAAGCGGCCTTTCACTGAGGCAGCACCTCCGCAACGAGACATGAAATTTGTAGAATTCTTGCATTAGATTTATTTTATTTGTTCCTTGAAAATGCATTCACCAACTATTCTGTTCATGCTGTTTTCAAATTGGTTATCAATGGATGAAAAACCTTTGCAACAACCTTCAAGTCATCTGGTGCACTTAAACATAAATGGTAAGTGACTAGAAACCTTGGCTTCAAAACTAAAACCTCTTAGATTTGAACTTTAAAAGCTGTCTCCAATCAAATGGCAGGCATTTGCTCTATGACTAACTTCCTACAACATTTAATTCACTCTCTCTTGGATACTTGAGTAAACAGCACTCTCATCTTCAGAAATGCATTATTTTAAAGTTGAATGATATTCTTAACCAAAAATATATGGAAAAGATAGGCAGGATAGTTTGAAAGGTAAAAACGTAATAAAACAATATATGTCCAATGGAATTTGATCCAGGTCCACTATTCACACAGAGTATGAAACATTATTATTTGTATACCTTTCCATCTTTTCCAGTGTCTGGAGGAGGACTTTCCAGATTAATTAGCTTCTTTAAGTCATCTTCAATTGTTGACTTTGATGACCTCTGAGGAGACCTCAAGTCCCGAACTGAAGCCCTGAGTCTTGTCTGTGTAATTTCACAAACATCACTATGATGGCGCCTGTTAAAGAAAATAAGCAATCAACTACAATCCTTGGTTAACCTATTTACAATGAAGTACAATGTGTATGATCAGTTTTATGCAGATATCCAAATACAGAAAAAAGAAAATCTTTGGGATGTATATTGTTCAACACATGTAAATTTCTCCAACAGAAATGTTTTAAGTGAGGGTAATGATTGAGCTACAGATTTAGCAATTGTGAAGATAATGCAGGAGAAACTTGACAAATTGCTACTCAATGCATGCTAGATCTTAATTTAGTCAAGGATGTTGTTGAATATTTTCCTTCTGTGGCTATGTGCCATTTACACAATTATCCATAACAACCACAACATGCATGTCTGTTCAAGATTTGTCTGAAGCACATTAAAACTAAGGGTTTTACATTCCACTCCTTTCTTACACAACCCGTGTCTAGGTTTGCTCAGTCTTACAAAAGGCAATCATCATCTAGACTGCTGCGTGAGAACAACTGCAGAAGCTTAATTAAAGCAAGGATGTAACACAGATAACTCACAGGCTTGTTGCAACGTCACTTCCACACCCTGCCCTAACTTTATACTCCATTACAGAGTGAAATCAGATGGGGAGTAAAACCAGCAAAGTTCCCATTCTGAACCATTTCCCAATAAACATGTTGGGTTAAAATTGCCTGCCACTGTTGTCACATATTTACTAATGAGAACCATGGGCCTTCATCACTGAAGAAAGATGAGAGTGACCTATTAAGGAATATATAAAATATTAATAAAAACCAAGGTCTTTCTCTGCACAACTTTGGTATATTACAAAACTAAAACCAGGAAAGAAATGTTTGAAACAGCTGATATCAAGTAGTCCTTACTAACATAGGGATAGGCACAGGAAGATTGCATAATCCTTGAATGTATTAATTAAATGGATTTAGTAAAGTAAATGTCTGATAAATCTAGCATGCTTTATATCAACAAGTGACTAATAAGCCAATGGCTCACAATGCTTTGCATCACCAGTTTTTTCTTATTTCATGTCAAGGTCTCCTGTAAATGAATACAAAGAAATCGATTTTCAAAACTAACCAAGACTGCATTAACATTTCATTCAAGCACTAGGATAGCACTAGGATGGAACTAGGCTTAGGCTGTCCTTCAACACTCAATTCCAATATTCCTTTGAAGATTAGCTTTACTAGAAATTACCATAAATTATCTTTTTCAGTTTGGAGAATACTAATTTCTTTGGGGATATTATACTGATACTGAACTAAAACAAGAATCTGGTGCACACCGTTGGACAATTTGCTTAACAAGATCAGGAATGCAATGGGCGGTGAAAGCCAGCTCGCCATTGCAATTTTGATTTATACAAGAAACGATGTGTAAGAACATACGACATAGGAGCAGAATTCGGCCATTCGGCCCATAGAGTGTACTCAGCCATTCGATTATGGCTGATCTATTTTTCCCCTTCAAACCCATTCTCTTGCCTTCTCCCCGTAACCTATAATGCTCTTACTAGTCACAAACCTATCAATCTCCACTTTAAAAATCCCAATGTCTTGGTCTCCACAGCCGTCTGTGGCAATTAATTCCTCAGATTCACCACCCTCTGCCTAAAGAAATTCTTCATTCTGAAGGTACCTACATTTATTCTGAGGCTGTGACCTCTATTTTTAGACTCTTCCATTACTGGAAACATCCTTTTCACATCCACTCTATTTAGCACGTTCATAGGTTTCCTTGAGATCCCCCTTCATCTTTCTAAACTCCAGCGAGTACAGGTCCAGAGCCATCAAACGTTCCTCATACGCTAACTCAGTCATCCCTGGGATAATTCTTGTAAATCTCCTCTGGACCTTCTCCAATGCCACAACATCCTTCCTCAGATATGTGGCTCAAAACTGCTCATAATATTCTAAATGTGGACTCACGAGAGCCTTATAAAGCCTCAATGTTATGTTCTTGCTTTTATATTCTAGTCCCCTCAAAATGAATGTCAGCATTGCATTTGCCTTCCTTACCATCAACTCAACCTATAAATTAATCTTTTGGGAATCCTGCACCAACACTCCCAAGTCCCTTTGCACTTCCATTTTATGAATCCTCTCCCCCATTTACAAAGTAATCTGCGCCTTTCTTCATTTGTACTCAGGAATGGAAAGATCAATGGGTACCAGATTAATTGTTGATACTTATTAGCATGGGACTAAGATGGCATGGGGTGAGTGGTGGGGGAAGGCAGGGTGTGTTTGGATTGGCATGAGGTATTTAGGATTGCGCATGAAAAAAATGAAGGATTCCTTAGCCCTTTTCTTCATTGAAAACAGATTCCAAATGTGGATTAAGCTTTTGACACATATGTGTATTTCACTGGCTTTACTTTGTGGTTAGGAACTGCCCAGCAGGAAATAAAAGGGTATCCTATTTCTCAGGAGAGAAATTTGTACAAAACTATTGAGGGGAATTTTGAGTTTAAGGAGAAACAGCTCCAGTGTTGTTCCCTCGACATCATGAAAGGGGGAAAAAACCCTCAGCGCCTCAAAGGTTCTCCATACCTTGCACCACAAGATTTTTTTGCTTCATGCTGAGGGTCTCAACTCTGTAATGCCTCACAAGTGGACCGGGACTAAATAGCATCTGTTTTGCAGTAATGGATTTGGATATTTAAAGTGGAGGTAAATGGCATACCATAAGAGATGTTAAGTTCTTCAATTATTTTGAAATTGGATGCAGATTATTCACCTGGTGAGAAGGCACATTTTGGGGGCAAATATAAGTTTCTAAAAGTTTAGTTGCAGGTTATCTTTGAGACTATTCACTCACATGTCAAGAGTTTGTGCTGACACCATTAGGTCCAGAAAGGTAAGCAGCTGGTGTTGATTGTCCACAGTACAACCAGTTGAATCACCATTCAATTGCATATTTCCAAATAATTGTGTCACTCATTGTGAAGTATATATTAAGTTGCTGTCATCTACTGTCTGCTCAGTGTGAGCTAAAGTTTCTATTTGTTAGGATTATGAGTAGGTAGTCATGGATCCCAAGGGTAGCATGGTTTCTCTCAATCTACCCAAACAGTTCCCCTTTATATCCTGATAATTTCAATGAAATCACACTTTTCTGCCTAAATTTCAGGGAATATCAATCTAGCCCGTGTAAACTCTGCATCATTTAACCCTTGAAGTATAGTTCCAGTAAAGAAAACTGTGCTACATTCCCTCAAAGGGCAATGTTTCCTTCCTAAGATGTGGTACAAAAATTGCTCACAGTAGTCTTGGTGTATTTCATCCAGGGATTTATGCATCTGGAGTACAACATCTAACTCTTCATATTAGACCTCAAAGCAAAAGACCAACCTTCAGTTAACCTATTGATTTTATTTTGTACTTGTTCATGGGATTTTAATATTATATATGGACATTTACGTCTCTTTAAGTCACCACTGCCGCCAGCTTTGCACTACTTAGAAAGCACAGATTTATCTTTCCAGGATCACAGTGGATGACCTCCCACTTGTTGGATTGAACTCCAATGACAGAAGTTTTAATCTAACTCCTGCTCACTTAATCTAAGGATGTCTTTTATAAATTTGTGATTTTCCACATTTTATACAATTAATCTTTCCTCTGCTTCATTGATAAAACGGATATGTAATCTTCTATCTGTCATCCAAATAAATGGTGAATAGTTGATGCTCTAATAACATTCCCTACAGGATACCATTAGTTATATTTTGTCAATTTAAATATCTGCCCGTTATTCCTACTCAGACTCTTAATCGGGTTAGTGTCATGACAGTGTCTTCTGAGCATCTTTATTCAATTTCTTCCAGAAATCCATAAAAAATAATATCCTTAGATGGTCCACTACGTTAATCACCTCCACAGGAAATTCAATTGGATTCACAAACACAAGTTAACCGTTTGCAAATCTGTACCAGTTCTTACCAAGCAGCTGCAATGTTCCAGGTGCTCAGTCACTGCCCTTAAAGACTCAAGCAACTGAGGCAACAGATGGGGTTGGATCACCTTTTGGGCAGCACGGTGGCGTGGCGGTAGAGCTATTGCCTTACAGCGCCAGAGACCTGGGTTCGATCCTGACCACGGGTGCTTGTCTGTACAGAGTTTGTACGTTCTCTCCGTGACCTGTGTGGGTTTTCTCCGAGATCTTCGGTTTCCTCCCACACTCTAAAAACCTACAGGTTTGTAGGTTAATTAGCATGGTATAAATGTAAATTGTCCCTAGTGTGTATAGGATAGTTTTAGTGTGTGAGGATCGCTGTTCGCGCGGACTCGGCAGGCCGAAGGTCCTGTTTCCGCATTGTATCTCGAAACTAAACTGAAAACTAAACCTATAATTTAGGATTAGTTTAGAAAATTAATCAGTTCAGAAAATTAATGGTTATAAAATAAAACGAGAACTTCGGGACATTTTTATCAGATCACCTGCTGCAATTCCTTGAGATCCTAGTATTAAAGTTAACAGATTTTCTTTTTTGTGGTTAATCAGTTTCACTCTGTTCCAAGCACTGCCTAGGGAAAATATTGATAGGAGGAAATAAATGCAATGTTCCCATCGGTTAGGAACCCCCTGTCCATGTCTGCTCAAAGTGGAGGAGCATTCCAAATTACCTTGAGAACCTCAGGTCCATGAATTGAGATTGCAGAGTCTGTGTAAACAGCAGAGCGAGAGAGTGAGGACTAACTTCAAACCAACCACCTGCCTACTTTAGCCTTCACCTAGCACTCTTACTCAACAGTGAGGAATAATCAGCAGATTCTACATAGGCCTCATGAATCACTTCAGAAGCTCACTCTCAACCCCAGATGCCACCTAAGACAGCAACACTAATTTTAGTTATTCAGTCTTAATTTCCTTGTAACTAGCACAAAGTAATTATTCAATATATTTGTTATTTCTGTATTGATAACATCATTTTCAGTTTTTAAAGAGATCCACATTGCTCTTGTCTTTTTTTCTATTCTAATTTTGAAAGTTTATTCGTGGTGAGTTTTGTATCCAAATTGCAAGTTTCTTTTTTCAATTCTTATTATTTATTTTAAAATCTCTCCCAGTTTCCAGGATCTGTGCTCGAGTCTGCATTTTATTGTGTTGTTTCTCTCATATTTGGCCTATTCCTCTTCATCATCCATTGCTTGTTACTTTGGTAATTAAATTCCTTCCCCTCAAGTGAACAAACATTCTGTATTACTTTAGATTCAGCTTTGAATACCTCCCACAGCCATTTTAACCGTTAAAAGTTTTTTTCAAGTTTATTGTACATAGTTTATTTCATTTGGTTGAAGTCAGCTTCAGCTAAATCTTAGAAGTTGTTTTTACATTCTTCTCTGTGAAACAGTGGGGGAAGAAAACAGTGGCATGTTGATCATGCAGCTGAACATCTACAGTATGAGTGAATGCTTCAGATATTAAATGGAGCTGGGATTTATGGCAGTGTTGTGCAAAGAATAAACCAAGTGCCAAGTGTGCATCACAGGTCAGCTCCTCGCTGTAACCATTTTATTCCTGGTGTGTCTGACAAGGGGTACCCTCAGAATAAAGTGGTTTGAGTTCCTCTGTGCTTCTACACAGGAAACTGCTGTCCACTGGGCCCCAGCGTAGGTGGGGTGAATGGCACATTGCCAAATTTCTAGACTTCACAAAATAACTGGGAAATGGAAGTCATTGTTATAACTTGCTGTACAGTTATAACCAAACACAAAAAAACCCAGAATCATTGCATTGAGCATCAAACCATTAGTGTTTGAAAACTAATACTGGTAGGTCTCTGCTGTTCAAAATAAGTGCACCACCAACCACTCTCAAATACCCTTGATACTCTTCATTGAAGTGGTGAATGAAATACTATTTAAGTTCTCAGCTCAGAGTCCCAGTACATGTGGCGTAAATTGCAATCCTCTAAGATTGCAAATGCTGCTCAATTCCAGCACATTCTGTTTTTGCTTAAAATTTCCCAAGTGGGGGGTGGGTGCGAAGTTTTGGGATAGTGCAGGCCCCCTTAGGAAATTTTCTAATATACTTTCCACCTCTCTAAGTATGTAAAAAATATATGTTTTTTAAAAATAATGAGGTGTTAAGATCCACAACTGCCTGGGGAGGGAGGGCAATCTGTCCAAGGTAATTGAATGGGATTTGCAAACTTTAGGCAACTGTTGTATGTTTCAGAATCAAGTGGTCAGATCTCTTGGAACATATCGAAGCTAACAGTGTTGGCATTTCGAGCACCAGGTGATTGTAAACCATGCCACCTGGAATACTCCAAAGCACTGGAGATGACTGATGATTCAGACGGGCTTATTACAAGCTAGGATCTTTTTATTCAGCACCAGATCATTGGCAAGGCAACATCTGAATTGGTAAGGTGGTCCTACCTGGATGAAAAGTGAAAAATATTGCAGAGATGGTAAATTGCACAGCTTCAAGCGATAAATATCAGTTCTGTCCCGAAGCCTCAAGAGCTCTGAATCAGCACATAGGATATTCATTATATAACAAGCTGACAGAATAGACACAAAGTATTAATTTGCCATCTCTGAAGTCTTTTCAACCTGTCAAATAATTTCTGTCTGAGTTCTTTACTTTGTTAAATACAATTACAGTTCCACTTTTCTGTATGCCTGCAATTACTTCAATCACCGTTGAGATGACAGGGCTGCACAGTGGCACAGCTAGAGGATGCTGTCTGTGCGAGTTTGCACCTTCTCCCATTGAGTGCATGGGTTTCCCCTGGGTTCTCTGGATTTCTCCATATTCCAAATTCGGGCGGGTTGGCCAAATTGGCCACTGGTTAATTGGCCACTGTAAATTGTCACTCGTGTGCAAGTGAGCAGCAGAATCTGTGGCAAATTGATGAGAATGCAAGGAGGAATAAAAATGGGATTAATATGGGGAGACTACAAATAAGTGGTTAATATTACTTTATCAGTTAGGAAAGAATGCCACCAATGGTGCACTCTAAGGGATTTTGGATCATTTACAGGATCCAATTTAGGTGTCCATAAATAGAACAAAATACTGGAATCATTTAGAACAAAGATTTATTTGCATCTAAAATGTTATTGATTTATTTCCCATTTCCTGGATTTAGAGGTCTTCAAGACTCTTAAGACTCGTAAAAGACTTTTAAGCTACCGAGCTTTGAACAAAAATCTACAGTCACTTCCTGAGCAGATGAGCATCTCAACATTTTGGTTTTCTTCCAGATTCCCAATCCCATGTGTATGGAGAATTAGTTCCTGATATCATTCAAATTTTAAAGTTAAGACCCTTTGTTCTAATCAGAGGTAATAGTGTCCCTCTGTTCATCCTCTCAGATTCTTTACTCATTCAAACATCTCTCATATCTGCTGTGTGTGATTGCATCATCTGGATTGCTTTAATTTTGCTGTACTTTGTGTAGTGACAATAAAGGTTTTTTACATTTACATTTTACATCAGCCTTCAATTTTCTACACTTCAGGGAATACAAGCCTAGCCCACATAACTTTTCCTTATTTTAACTCTTTCAGTCTTGGCACTTTAACACTAAATCTAGACTTCAATATCTCCTTCCAGTCATATACGGTGTGAGCTTTTACATCCCCTCTCTGTTGAATTCTCACGAGAATCTAGTATGAAATCAAATTTCTGCTCTTCTTCGGGTAAAAGGAAATTGTATCTTTCCATTAAAAAATATCAATTACTTTGTAAGGTTGTAGTGATTTCTCTGCAAGATTTCACTGCTTCATATTTTCTGATCTCATCAGTTAGAAAGTGCATAGCCCTCTTCATCTCATTCCAAAGAGCAGTTTCCCATTCACTTTTCGGTCTGCTGTCCATATCCTCCATTTACTTTGTAATCAAAAATCAGTCTAAAAATTATGCAATGACTGAGTACGCACAGCTTGCAGTTAGAGAACTACAAAGATTTCTAACATTCCGCCCAGGAATCTTTCAAATGATGAAGCCTTCCTCCTGACAATTCGACAATTTCCTATTAATTTTTAAAAAGTAATCTGTTTTTTCTTTCCGCACAAGCAAGTGTTGGAATTTTCCAACAAAATGTTAACAAGGAGGATATGTTTCAGCCCAGGCATCCTTCAAAAAATAGTACACTAATTTACAAACATTCATGGCTCACAGGCAGTTGATCAAAACAATTGTGTGCATAAATGTTGACCAGTCAATTGATGATATAATTGCAAAAGGGATGTTCTTTTTTCTGTGTACATGCACAAACACGATACAGAAATTATTTTAGTGTACGGTCATTTATAATTCACATATAGTTCCACAGTGAAAGCATGCGCTCACATAATTTTAAAGCACATGATGCTGCCATCAACACTGCAATGATGTGATAATACTCGGCGCATTATAAAGTAAATATTATCAGCACACTCTGAAAATGCATGGGAAAAGGCAACACACGAACAAATGCCTTAAAACCTAAGAATTTATAAAAAATCATTCTTCATGTAAATTGCAGCACTAATGTTTTGCAAATTGCATTTTCTAAAATCGGACTAGCTTAGATGGGGCAACTTGATCGATGGGCCTATCTTTGTGCTGCATGACTATGACTCTATGGCCATTGCAGCGTATCACTGCACATAAATAAATAAGAAACATTAATGGAAGAGAAAGTCGGTAATAAGCAAAACCTCTTCCATTAGAGGTTCCATTAGAAGATCATCGGCTGCTCACTGCCCTCCCTGGAGCACCTGTTCAGCCTACGCTGCCTCAGTAGAGCAGGCAAAATAATAAAAGATCCATCCCACCCCGGCCACCGTCTGTTTGTTCATCTGCCCTCTGGTCGACGTTTCAGGTCGATCAAATCCCGAACAAACAGACTTAAGAACAGTTTTTACCCCAGGGCCATACGAGAACTGAACACTACCTTTGCACTAGGCAACACCGTTAAAAAATCTTGTACTTAATATAATTGTATTTATGTATTTATTTGTTTTTGCATTTATTGCATATATGTTTGTACGCACCGTCAGGATTGGCTATTTTTTAATTTCGTTGTACTCGTTGCAATGACAATAAATGAATATTATTATTATTTATTATTATTATTATTAAAACTGCTGTATCTTGCTCTAAAGATCACATGCATTACTTGAGCTTCTTGCACATGTTTAAATGTATTTCTGCAGTGTGGACTAAACTTTTGCATGTCTTTAAGCTTATTGCCAAAGCTAAGAATTTTGTCTAATTACCAAGAATAGTTCAAATAACTGGTACCCTTTGAAAGATGAACTGATTCAGTAATTTTTCTTTAGAGCATTAAATAGTTATGTAGCTCAATTTGCAAAGCACTGAGCTTCTAGGTGGACCTCAGAGCACAATAGTGTAAACATTATTTCTGCAGCAAATGTTTCTCCTGCTTCAGCTAACAACATTCTATTTCCAAGTCGGCCAATGTATTTGAGTGCTATTTTAACTACAGCAACATTTACAGCCCCTGCTGTTCTTTGCAACACAGCCATACAGAGTCGGGACTGTGTTTTAGTACATCCTTAAACTACTCCCCTGTCATCTACTGAAGCTCATCCATTTTTCAGCTCATTGATAACATGTACTTAAAGCCTGCGGTAATCCATCTGAATAACAATAAATGTTTTTAGTCCTGTCTACCTCTTGAGCAACATGCTGTTGGTAATGTGGCCCTATTCTTGGTATGCATAATGTATCTGACTGCACAACTAATGCAGGTCAAGACGTAGATGAAATGGCAAGTTCACTCCAAAAGCTAATTACTGCAGATGTTGGAAATCTGTATTATTACACTGTAGGTTAACATGCATCAATGGTCAGAGAAAGGGCATTAAGCTTTCTGATTGTTATGGACACATCAGTTGGTTGTGCTGCTGCCCCACACTAACAATCCAGGTGGAGTTTGCACATTCTACATGTGACCATGTGAGTCCCCCCCAACCACCCCAGTGTTCTGATTTCTTTACATTTCCCCAAAAGTACTGTTGGTAGATTCATTAACTACTGCACATTATCCGAGTTGGGAGAGTGATAGAAGAATCTGAGTGATATTAAGGCCATTTGAGAGAGAGTAAGATACAGGAAAATAAGCGGGGAACTGAGATTGATGGGATTGGTCTCACAGGGCAACTGCTGGTGTCTCTGTTGATGACATCTGTCTAGTGTCTCTGTTGATGAATTGTGTCCATGTGCAGCTCCTTACAGACCGCAGTAGGGAACTGGAGCATCAGCTGGATGACCTTGGGATCATTGGAGAGAATGACAGCTTCATAGATGGGAGTTATATGGCGTGGTCACATCCAAGGTTCAGGTGACCACGAGGAAAGGGAGTAGACAGAGCGTGCAGGTGACCCCCGGTGACCATTCCCCTTCAAAACAAGTATACCCTTTTGGATGCTGTTGAGGTGGATGACCCATCAGGGGTGAGCAGGAGTAGCAGTCAGGCCTGTGACATCGAGTCCGAGTCTGAGGCAGAGCGGGAAAGGGTAATGTCAAGCAGAGCCATAGTGGAAGGAGACTCTGTAGTTTGGGAGGAATCTCCAGTCAGGAGATTCTGTGGCAGCACCTGAGACTCCAGGATGGTGTATTCCCTTCCCAGTGCTAGGTTCCAGGGTGTCTCGGAGCAGTTGAATGACATTCTCAAGGGGAAGAGTGAGCAGCCAGAAGCTGTTATGCATGTTGGTACAAATGACATACGTTGTCAAGCTGGAAAGGGTGTAGAGAACATTTACGAGGATGTTGCTAGGATTTGGAGGCCTGAACTACAGGGAGAGGTTGAGCAGATGAAGGGTGATCTTACAGAGGTCATGAGAGGAATGAATCGGGTAAACACAGAAAGACTCTTGCCCAGAGTAGGAGAATCGAGAATCAGATGACATAGATTTAATGTGAAGGGGGAAAGATTTAACAGGAACCTGAGAGGGTGCCTTTTTTTTTGCACAAAGGGTGGTGGGTGTATGGAATGCCAGAGGAGGTAGTTGAGACAGGTTCTATCACAACATTTAAGAAACATTTAGACAGATCCATGGATAGGGTAGATTTAGAGGGATATGGGCCAATTCCAGGCTGGTGGGACTAGTTTAGATGGGACATGATGGTTGGCACAGGCAAGTTGGGCCGAAGGGCCTGTTTCCATTCTCTCTGACTCTAGGTAAGAAAAGGGAAGAGGTCCTGCAAAATGAACATAGGAAGTTAGGGAAAAGATTAAAAAGTAGGATCTCCAAGGTAGTGAATCCCAAATTACTTCACCTGGAGTACTGTGTGCAGTTTTGGTCTCCAAATTTGAGGAAGGATATTCTTGCTATTGAGGGCGTGCAGCGTAGGTTTACTAGGTTAATTGCCGGAATGGCGGGATTGTCATATGTTGAAAGACTGGAGCGACTAGGCTTGTATACACTGGAATTTAGAAGCATGAGAGGAGATCTTATCGAAACGTATAAGATTATTAAGGGGTTGGACACGTTAGAGGCAGGAAACATGTTCCCAATGTTGGGGGAGTCCAGAACAAGGGGCCACATTTTAAGAATAAGGGGTAGACCATTTAGAACTGAGATGAGGAAAAACTTTTTCAGTCAGAGTTGTGAATCTGTGGAATTCTCTACCTCAGAAGGCAGTGGAGGCCAATTCTCTGAATGCATTCAAGAGAGAGCGAGATAGAGCTCTTAAGGATAGCGGAGTCAGGGGGTATGGGGAGAAGGCAGGAACGGGGTACTGATTGAGAATGATCAACCATGGTCACATTGAATGGCGGTGCTGGCTCGAAGGGCCGAATGGCCTCCTCCTGCACCTATTGTCTATTGTCTACTTCTGGTGCCACGTGCTAATAATGGTAGAAATAGAAAGATCGGACAGATGGCTCAGGAATTGATGCAAGGGACAAGGATTCAGATGTTTAGAACACTGGGATCTCTTCTGGGCCAGAGGCAACTGATGGAAGGGTGATGGGTTACATCTAAATTGGAAGGGAACAAGTATCCTTGCAAGAAGGTTCGCCAATGCTACTTGGGAGGGTTTAATCTAGAGAGGCTGGGGGTGGGAAACAGAATAGTTGGTTAGAGATTATGACCAGTAATTCTCAAAGGAAGAACTGGCAGGGAGCGGCGATGGAATATGATGATCCTGACGGGCTGAAGTTTGCTTATTTCAACATTTGTGGTATAGTAGTAACACAGATGAACAGAGCCTGGATTGATGCGAGGACGATGATGTTGTGGCTATTGTGGAAACGAGGTTGCGGGAGGAACATAACTGGCAGCTCAAATTTTGGCAGTTTTGTTGTTTCCGACGAGATTGAGAGGGAGGCAAAAGAAGTGGAGGAGTTGCGCTACTGATCAGGAAGAGTTATAGTGGACTGCAGAGAGGACATACTGGAGGGTTTGTCTGCCGAGGGGGTATGGGTGAAGAAGCTTAGAAAAAAGTAAGATGCAAGCTCTCTAATGGGATTGTAGTATTGGCCCATACACGGGTAGATTTAAACTCAATTGGCCGGGGGACAAGATTTAATGCAGGACTGATGCAGGTGAGAGGCTGGAAGTCGGTGTGGAAGATGATGAAAAGGTTCAGTGGGCCGAATAGGTAGGAATATTGCTGAGAATAAAGAAGGGCTGTTGGATGGAATTGTATTATTTTAATTCGAGAGGCCAGGCGGTAAGGCAGATGAACTCGGGGCATGGATAGGTACCTGCAACTAGGACACCGTAGCCGTTATGGAAACATGGCTACGAGAGGAACAGGACTGAGACTTAATGTGCCAGGGTACAGGTGTTGCAGGAGAGATAGAAGTGGGGGTGAAAGAGGAGGGGTGTTGTTGTATTTATTATGAGAATGTCACAGCAGTGGTCCAAAATAACACTACAGATGGTTCGTTCAGTAAGACTATATGGGTGGAGCAAAGATATACAAAATGATCAACTCATTTGGAGTGTACTATAGACCCCAAATAGTCAATGGGAACCAGAAGAACAAATATGCCAAGAGATTGCAGGCAGTTGCAAGATTAATAAAATTGTGAGAGATGGAGATATTAACTTTCCCAATATAGAGTGGAACTATCATCATGCCAAGGTCTAGAATGGGATGGAATTTGTCAAATGTGTTCAATAAAGTTTCCTCAAGCAATATGTAGACGGCTCTACATGAAAGAGGGCAAAGCCTGATCCACTCTTAGGAAATTGGGAAGGCCAAGTGACTGAGTGTATGTGGGTGAGCCTTTTAGGACCCACAACCACTATCCAATTAGCTTTAAAATAGTTATAGGTTAAGACAGGGTGGATCCACATGTTAAAATTCTGAATTGTGGTAAGGACAACTTTGATACAATTAGAAAGGAACATACTAAAGTTGATTGTGGAGTGGGTTGTTTGCGGGCAAAGGAATCCCATTAAAGTGGGGTGCTTTTTAAAGTATGATGTCAAGAATTCAGGGCATGCATGTTCTTGCTAGAGAGAAGGCAAGAGGGGAGGGGGAGGGAGTAAGAAAGCTTGGTGACGAGAGAAATTGATGTTCTGGTCAGGTAAAGGAGGCATGGGACAGGTATAGACAGCCTGAATCAAATGTATTCATGGAGGAATTTCAGGAACTGAGGGTCACAATTAAGGAAATAGGGAGGGCAAAAAGAGGGCAGGAGAGAGCTCTAGCAGATAATATTAAGGAAAATCCAAAAAGGTTTAAAAACCTATGTTAAGGAAAAGATGGTAACTATGGAGAGAAAAGGGGCTCTCAGAAATCAAAGCAGTCATCTATGTGTGGAGCTGCAAGAGATACACAGGGTCTTCAATTAGTATTTCTCCTCTATTTTTACCATGAAGACCCGAGGACTGGGAAAATTGTAACAGTTAATGGAGATGTCTTGAGGACTGTCCATATTACACTCAAGGAGGTTCTGAACGTACTATGGTGTACAAAGTTGGACAATTCCCCTGGGCCTGATCAGATATATCCGAGGACACGTTTGGAAGCTAGAGAAATTGGAGGTGTGCTGGCTGATATATAAAATTCATCATTAGACATGCGTGAGGTGCTGGAAGAATGGAGGGTGGCTAATGTTGTGCCTTAAGAATTGCTGCAAGGAAAAACCTGGAAACTATAGACCAGTGAGCCTAACATCTGTGGTGGGCAGGTTACTGGAGAGTATTCTAAAGGATAAGCTATATATGCATTTGGACAGACAGGGGTTAATTATGAATTTTCAGTATGGTTTTGTATGTGGAAGATCATGTCTTACGAATCTGATTGAGATTTTTGAAGCAATATCCAAAAAACTTGATGAAGCCATAAATGGTATCTAAATGGACTTCGGCAAGACATTTGATAAAGTTCCACGTGGTAGGCTGCTCAGGAAGGTTAGATCGCATGGGATCCAGGGAGAGCTAGCCGACAGGATAGAGAATAGGCTTCATGGAAGGAAGCAGAGGTTGACAGTGTAAGGTTATTTTTCGGACTGGAGGCGTGTGACCCATGGTGAGTGTCAGGGAATGGTGCTGGGCCCATTTCTGTTAATGGCTTTTATCAATGATTTGGATGAGAATGTAAACAACATGATTAGTAAGTTTGCAGACAACACTAAAGTGGGTGGTATCAAAAATTACAAGCAAGATCTTGATCAATTGGGCAAGTTGGCTGAGGAATGGTAATGGAGTTTAATGTAAGTATAAGGTGTTTCTAGAGTTTCCTGTTTTGCTTTAGATTTCCAACAATTGCAACAATATCTCTTTATTTCTCTTGCCCTAATGTGCTTGGTTCTGAACATTAAACCCAGCTCTTTATTTTTAAAAATGGAAAAGTAATAATTAACCCTCAGTATTTAAATAGAAAAGTAATTTTACTCTAGAATATATCTTTCTGTAACATTCAATATAAAGTAAACAGTAAACTCACAATTAAAAGTATGGAAGAGTGACTCTTAAAATGTACACAGCATTTACAGAGCCCCATTTATCCCTTAGCGGTCTGCCAAATGCCTTCATGCCATTCACAATTTGCACAACAAAGCCCATGCTCAAATTGCTTATACCGCAATTAACATGACAAATAAAATCTCATGCGTGGCCCAAAGACGAGCAAACATTGGCATTTCAAAAGCTTGGTGTTCAAACATCTCTTAAATACTCAACTACCTGTCGTTCCACCAGATATTAAAATCTGCAGGAATTTTCCTTTTGAAAAGAGAGTTACAAAAAAAGAAAATAATATACAGATGCTTCTGGATTTAACAATTAAATTAAATCATTATCTCAAGATTTCACCTACCGTCACCATTGTGTAAAGCTGGAAAGCATTAACTGAAAAGAATTGCATTACAAAAAGAATAATGGGTGGCAGATTTTGTCAAAACTCAACAAACACAGCAATTTTTCATTCTTCAAGAGGACAACTGCAAACATAAAACGATTGCCCGAGTTGTCTATTATGTGGACACCACAGTACAGTATCTTATCACAAAAAAAAAACTATGCAGGTGCAGGAACCTCACATGACAGGGGTACGTCAATCTGCTATAACACTGCCTTGGTTTTAGGGATGGGATTCAGCACATGTAGTGATAACGCAGCAAGAAATCTGAAGGGAAAGAACATGCACATGGCACATTAAAAAAGTAATTCAAAACTGTATGCCACAGGGACGTTATTTGCACACATCTTCAGGTGCTAGTGCTGAATTTGGTAAAGTATAATGATTCTGCCAATCATGGCAACATGACCTTGAAGCTTCATTGCTCCAACTAAAATTGCCTGAGTGATTAGTTTTCTTTGCAACTACAGAGCAGACTCAGCTGACTATTACATTGGTTCCAAAATGTGTTTTTTTTTACTGTATCCTGTCATAAAGAAATTTGCAATTCCTTCTTTTCAGCCCACACCCCATTCTAATTATTAACACCAAGTAGCAACTCCTCTTATCATAATGTGCACCCCGAGTGGGGTTATCTTAAGACACTGGGGCAAACAGCAAATGTGAGGTATTATTTCATGCTTTGATGTCAAAGGGGAGCAGGACAGTAAAGAGAGAAAGACAAATTTAGAACTGGGGAGTAAAACTTCTTAGCTTGAAAAAAGATCAACATTTGGGACTCAACATAACCTGTGATCATTTCTTAACAAACCAAACCACCATGCAGGAGCGATCGCAGTCTTTTTGATATGGATGAGCCTAATTTTTCCAAAACACCTCCCAATTCCACATTGAAATGTCTCATAAATCCTCTTAAGAAATGGACCTAATTCCCCTTTCAGCATCCCGGTTTCTCGTTATCATGGAGCCTAAATCAGGTTTCAAACAAAAATACCTATCCTTACTAAGATTTTGTTGAAGCTATTTGGTATCCACCTTTCGTAACAGACATGTTCACAATGTTAAGGGGTTAGACAGGCTAGATGCAGGAAGATTGTTCCCGATGTTGGGGAAGTCCAGAACAAGGGGTCACAGTTTAAGGATAAGGGGAAGTCTTTTAGGACCGAGATGAGAACGTTTTTTTTCACACAGAGAGTGGTGAATCTGTGGAATTCTCTGCCACAGAAGGTAGTTCATTGACTATATTTAAGAGGGAGTTAGATGTGGCCCTTGTAGCTAAAGGGATCAGGGGGTATGGAGAGAAGGCAGGTACGGGATACTGAGTTGGATGATCAGCCATGATCATATTGAATGGCGGTGCAGGCTCGAAGGGCCGAATGGCCTACTCCTGCACCTATTTTCTATGTTTCTATGTTTCTAATATATGGATCTGTTTTCAAGCATAATATAATTATTTCTGCAGGATTTACTGAGTTAAGTTTGATCACTGCAGTTATTCGGACAAATCTTTGGTAATTGTCGTTCTTTCTTGTACATAATTTAAAATATATATTTTTAGTTAATTTCAGTATCAGATGTCATGCACTGGTGGCCTGATCTATCCCTGTGGTAATAAAGAATTATTTTACCAGAGCAGGTTTGGAGGGGCAGGATAAGATAAGCATGGGCAGATTCCAAGGAGTGCCTGATTTGTGATCCATGCATAAATATCTGAACTACCGACACAATATGGATTACAAAGCACTTTCGAGAGTTAAGTGGAAAACTTCGAATCTTACTTTCTTGAATCCACAAATCCAACAGAGTTAATGGTAGTCCCTTCTGGCTTTTTCCAGCCTATTAGATATTTGCTGGTTGCTCCTTGGCGAGGATAAAATGTTCTGGGCCCAGATGTGGAGGATGAATGGTGTGATCCCTGGGGTGAAGGAGTTGGTCGTGTCTCATCGTGGGGTGAACTCCTACTGTGTGTAAAGATCACTGGGCTTATGGAATGCCTTGAACTCAGAGTACTAGAGAGAGGGAAAAAAATTAAGTTCCCCATTACAAAGAAAATGCAGCTTGCAAATGAAGAACTTGTATCTCGTTGGTCAGCCATTACATAAGTCCAATATCAATTTCAAAACTGCACTTTTTCCCTTGCTAAAATTAATTATTGGCTTTATTCAATTCTTCTCAATGAAATGAATTGTACAAGTACAGAATGTTTAAGTTGCTAACTTGCACATCAAGCAGATTCTTCCATCACAACCATAGGTGAGCACTGTTGACAGCAGGCAGGGAGAGGTAGGTCTCTGCCTTTTATACAGATTAGATTTGTCATCCTCAACTGCTCAGTAACACTTGCCGAGTCTGGTTGAGAGAGACTGGTCAAATGTTGGATGTCATGAAGAAGGATTATGTTTGTTCCTCATAGATCTGATATGGAGATAATGAACGCTTTTGTTTCACACCTGGATGTATCTGACATTAGCTGTGACACTAATAATTCTCACCTGGGAGAAATAAAGAACATTAATTTGTTGGAAGCAGGTTTTGAGAAGGGGGTGATGGGTATAAAATGAGTTCCAAAGTTTGAGACAATGTTCATGAAGGCAGGTGAAAAGAGGAAGGTTTATGAGGAATAAAGCCTTGAAGTTACAAACGTGTTGAAAAGCAACCAAGCTTGACCAAGAAGACAAGGATGGTGGGTGAATGACATTTAACACAAGATGTACAAATCATCTTTCTTTGGGAACCATTCTGGACAAAACTACTCTGACCTTGACTTTCTAGATAAAACTATTTTTTGCGATCTCTTGAGATTAAGCATAAACAGATGAAGAGGATCCAAAACCACCATGAAGATTATTAATCCAGCGGTAGTATATTCAATTGAAAAATAATTTAATGAAAATGTGGTGAATTGCACACTCTCCACATATATCAACCATAATGGTCATGCTGAAAGCAGTATATTCTCACAAAATATATGTAACAGTTTTCATGTAAATGAAGATGCTTATCACAAATGCATTCATAAAAACAGAATGCCTGAAAGGAACAGTTTAGCTTCAAAGAGAATGTGCAAATAATCCTGCAATTTTATAATTAATGTTACAGTCGTAGATTACAACTAAAGCCATCTGATCACTTGGGCAGGATACCAACTGCAATGAAGTTGGTATCAGTAAATGGGAAATGCAAAGTGTGTATCACTTACAAGCTTTCAGGTATTTACTGTTTCTAAATAGGATACCTTGGATAGTTTCTCAGGGGAATAAAACTGATGGCCTATGTAGCTCTTGCATTAGTTTGTAGATTACATGGCGCAGAAAAGAATGGTGCTGCTCAAGTAGGCCACTTAGTTAATTGAGAAGTTTCCTCTCTCACAAGACTCCTGTATTCAAGGTCCACAGTGTTTCTTTCTTGTGCACACACAACAGAGTGCCATGATGGTCAATGTCAAATGTCAAAGGTGTGTTGCATGCCTGTTGACATCACTGATGAATGCCCCATGCATAAAGGTATTGTAAGCAGCAATGGCGATGGCTTTCTATAAACTATTATGTGGCACATAAACCCTCTGCCATAAAGAGAATATCAATCCCATTATTTGTTCATGTGATCTGTGGTAACTCTCATGCTTATTTTGCCACAGACGCTGTGGAGGCCAAGTCAATGATTATTTTTACGACAGAGATTGACAGATTTCTTGATTAGTATGAGAGTAAGGGGTTAAAGGGAGAAGGCACAAGAATGGAGAGAAAAGATAGATTAGCCATGATTGAATGACAGAGTAGACCTGATGGGCTGAATGACCTAAATCTGCTCCAATAACATGAACTTATTTCCCTTGGTGGCAAGCAAAGGCAGCGATGGAATAACCACAGGGAAGCAAATAATGGTGCAATTCCCAGTATGGAAACAGATTTACCTTACTCACTTCCAACGACATTATTGCCACAGTATTTCAGCAAGTGTTGCAGAAGTATTCATTTGGGTTATTCTCTAACAATCTGTTGTCAGGAAACTTAGACATAGGTTCACACTTGGGAAAGAGCCAAACCAGGCACAGTGTCTTCAGCTCAGGTTATGTTGGCAAGTGTGCTTCCCGTGGCTGAGGGAAGAACAGAATGCTCATGCCATCTTCAACCTGAGGGGTTATCACCAAGACTACTTTCCAATGGTGGATGGGAAGCTGGGATAAACTTGGAGAAAACATACATTCACAAAGACGGCAAAAGGAAATTAATTACCTTGACTGAGAAGAAGTATCACTCAGACTGTATGTTCTGCCTTCTTGAGCTGATGCACTTGAAGTACTGTGGACCAAGCCTCCATAACATCTACTTTGGCTTTCTGTGCTTGGCGCTGGTGAGAGTGCTCCTCTCCTCTCGTAATTGAGGGAGTTACGATCTCCTAATCGGCTGCAATGCATGCCGCTGTCATTTGAACCGGGCCAGGGGGAAGCTACTTTCTCTTTTGGTGGTGCAGACCTCAAAGAATTTGTTGCAGCAGCTGAGGTACCTGCGGATAACATGTTGCCATGACATGGTCCGTAAGAGGTTGTATCAATGCCGCTGTCTGCAGACGTGCCCTGGATGTAGTTATAACCATTTAGTTCAGATTCCGTCCGGTCTCCTGTGTCATACCATTTTTCATCACTGTGAGCACTTGAAGCATTGCTGGAAAGTGTGTTGCTGCTTGAATGACTTGAATATTGAGTATCACACTATTAAATGGGGAAGGAAACATTGAAGCATCATTGATCAAGACTCTGAACCATTTCAACAGTTACCATTTCAATAGTGGAATGCAAAATGACTGTTACCATTTCAACAGTAGAATGCAAAATGAAAATATATCATCTAAAAATTGACTAGTGAATGCATTCTTAAAAGTAAGATATTAGGTTAGCTAAGAAATTGGCAAGTAGTTACTGATGGTAAAATACATTGGTGACCTAAATATTAAAATGAATGTATACATTCAGTGAATGCCCAACCAGTATAAAGAAACCCTAAAATTAAGATTAATTTGAAACATAATTGCCATGACTTGCTCGAGGTGATACCGAAAACATCAGTGCATTTGAGGTGGGGGTAACTGATCCATACAAGTCAATAAACCTCAAGCACAGTGGTTTGCATACAAGGTAACATTGTGGGATGCTCTGTGTTGAACATTGAACTTGGAGCCTCAGAATGGTTTTGTTGAGTCATTACTTTGTGGGCAATACTGGATTGTGACATAAGTTTAAACAAAGTCAATGTGATAAGCAAATGTTCTGTAAATAATTTGCCTCAAATAACTACCTAAATAACTGATTCATGATTGCTACCTTGGCATGTGAAAACATCCATTTTTATTGAGCAATACAAGCAATGGAGGATGACTCAGTAAAAGCCTTCACTTCATTTCTCAAACACTTTAACATTTTGTGCTGCTGATGTGTGCAAAGGAAATGTAGCTGCCCAGCTTTCTTGATGCCATGAATTTTATTGGGATGGGATAGAAAAAGGGAAGGTGAGACAAAATCTGGAAGCAATAACATGTATAATTTCAATGTATTTAATCCAGGGAAGAGCATCCTTACCCATTTACATTTTTTCACCATTTATGGGTATTATGCCTCATGGGTCTTTACATTCCTCTGTTTTGTTTTCCTTGACCCTTTTGTAAGATTGAAGGTCTGTAAACTTTGTAAGCAATGTTTGAAAATGGTCATTTTTTTTTCTTTTTCTTAGCACTTTATGGATTTCAATCTTCCAGCTGCGTGTTTAGTTTATTTGAGTTTAGAGATACACTGCACAAACAGGTCCTTTGGCCCACCATGGACCTGTGTGGACGCGCACTTTGGTCCACGCAGACCAGCGATCCCCGTACACTAACACTATCCTACACACTAGGGACATTTTTTTAAATGTCTTTGGAGTGTGGGAGGAAACAAGAGCACCTGGAGAAAACCCATACGGTAAAGGGGAGAACATACAAACTCCATATAGACAGACCCAGAGTCAGGATTGAACAGGCAGCAACTCTACCATTGTGCCATGGTGCCACCCTAGGTGTGACCTAGCCCACAGTTGCAAATTCTTTTGAGTTGACCATTTCCCAACTACTGCTGCCCTCTTTATGATAACCTAGTCTTTGAAATTCTGTCCTTCAGCTTTGTTTCCCCCCTCTCACCTTTCTTCCAAAGGGAACTTAATCTCCATGATTGCAAAATATGTTATTTTCCATCTGTGTGCATTTCCCCTCTCGGCGTTTCTTTCTCCCCACTCAACATAATGGCATGACAAAGAATGTGGCAGAATCTGAGCTGAGGTTTCTGGCTCCCGCAGTAATGCAAAGTATGTTGGTGGTGAGGACCGGCAGTAAAAACACACAAGTGTTTGGCGCACTGAGATTAATAAGAACCTAAATGTTCAATTTCAAGAACGCCAAAGAAGCTGTTTCTGCAAGTTTAATGTAATGTCAAATGTCAAAATGAACATGTTAACCTGAAAACCACAGTTAAGCTTTCAGTAATTTCCCATCTGTTGAGAGTTGCAAGTCAGCTATAAATATGGCACTTTATTCCACTCAAAAAGATCACTAACAAGGATGAGGAGGAGAGTGGTGAGGGAAGGGGGTAGGGTGTGGAGGGGTGGAAGATCACTCCTCGTATGCTGGAGCAGATGTAACGCTGGCATATAATAGGTTTTAACTTGTTTACCTGTCCATGTTTGACGGGAGAAACATGGTCCACGACTTCCTGTCTCACCAACCTCCCACTGGGACTATCTCTGAGTGCAGATGTTACCTTCGACACCGATGGAATGTGCCAGGTTGGCTCTGAAAGATATTTCAACACCTTTATAAAACAGCAGAGGATTTCTCCTCCACTGATTAAGTGTTATTTATAAACAGTCCCAACATTAATTAGACTACAAACTGGCATCACATGAAAGCGGAAAGAGCTGTAATCCCTTCTTTGAAAGTTATACAGAGTATTTTACATTCATGTGGAAACTGGTGACTGTTGTGGTCCAAGAAACAGCTGTAATTATAATTTCAGATGTTGTAACTAATGAATTTTTTTGAAAATACATATAGCAGTCCCTTTGCGTGGAGTGTTTGCCATGTCCCAGAATGAAAAGAAGGTTCAAAGCACAACAATTATATTTTTAACCTCTTTACCAAACACAAAAGTTCCAAAAACATATTTGCAGTAGAATATTTAAATGCAGTGAAAAATGCATATTCTATTGCTCAACGAGATAACAATTTGGGGCACCACAAAATGACAAGATAAAAGCAACTAGATAGTAAATAATAAAATGAATAATATTCTGGAGCTGCAGAATTAACGTAAGAACTATTTTGATAGTCCAGCCAATCCGTGCACATTCCTTGTCAGAGGAAGCCTAGCTTGATCAAGGACTCAAAGTCAAACTTGTCCAAATACTGCCTCGGATCAGAAAAGAACGTGCTGCCTCATTAACTATTTATCCTAATTTCCTCTTAACTGGTTCAAATGATTAAATGTTTCTTATTTTTAAATATTTCATAAAAATACTTCCCCCCCTGTTATTGCCACTGAAACCCCAATGACATTGAGGGACTTCACCACGTTTCCTGTAAAACAATGGACACCATATCAGCAGCACACGCGAGGGACTTTTACTTGATCACCCCCCGACTTCCAGCAGACTAACAATCATCATGTAACACAGAATCTACTATCGGAACAGGCCTCTGCTCTTAGGCAGCATTTCTTTCAGCAGGCTCACCAAGAGGCACATGTGAGGTTGCAACAAAGCAGCGAGTAAGGTGAAGTGCAAAGTGATCTAGCCTGATAAACTGAAGCCATTGCAACAGCCATTGCCCTTTGCTCATGTGGAAATCCAAGCAACTCACTGTTTACGTATCCGATTTATGAGTTTTGGAAATAGAGTGCTTGTTTAATTACAACCAAGACCTAATTTACATGCTGTACCTTTGAAATAACACGCTTAAATATACACCTGTTTAAATTTATATGTTTAATTGACAGGTTTCTGAATTATGCACTGCTTTTCAGCAATGTAACCCCCGTGTACAACACAAGGTGACGGTACGAAATTGCACTGCTCAGTTCTGATGCTTGACGGTGATTGCAGAGTAGAAGGGGAGGGGTGTACAGTGCAAGCAGGTGGCATCTCCAAAATTGGAAGCCTTGGCAGAGCCCCAAAAAAATGAATGAAAACAAAGTTCTTCAAAAATCAGAGAGTGTGAATATTCGACTTCATTTAAGACACCAAACGTCAGGAAGCAAAACAAACTAACTGTACAGTGAGAAGCAATAAGTAATAGCCTTCTTTTTGTGGCACATTTTGCCATTATCTATATATATATTTTATATATAACTAAAAGTCTCATCTTGTATGTGTATATATATATATGCGCGCATGTCTGTATGTTCCCGAAATACAGCCAAAACGGTACACGATAGCGCAACAATTTTAGGGGCACCTTACTCACCATTCCCCTGCTCTGTGCAGTATCAAGTTTTGTTATATATTAAAAGTAATTCACTTTATAAACTTTAATTTTTTTTTTTACTGTGAATGGGACAAGTTTCAACAAGGCAGTCGCGCCTGAGCAGGGTGCTCCCACTTGCCGGGCCTGGCAACCGCGCCTGCGCAGTTGAGGGAGGGTTGCCGGGCCCGGAATCCGCCCGTGCGCAGTTGTGGGAGGGTTGCCGGGCCCGGTGGCAGCGTGCCCAGAAGGAATGAAGAGACAGTATTTGAAATAACTAAACGTCTCTTGCGTCACAACGGGAACTCAACGGGTCCACAGGTTGTCTAGTGTACACTAAAAGTGCCACAGCAGCCATTCTGATCTGGCAGAAACAAATGGATCACCATAATGGAGCCCCTAGACACGGCAAACTGCACTTTAGGTGGGTGTCTTTGGAATTGGTATTTTTATCATCCTAGGGCTGCAGAAGGGGAAGTCCAGAACAAGGGGTCACAGTTTAAGGATAAGGGGGATGTCTTTTAGGACCGAGATGAGAACGTTTTTTTTCACACAGAGTGGTGAATCTGTGGAATTCTCTGCCACAGAGTGAGTTAGATGTGGCCCTTGTGGCTAAAGGGATCAGGGGGGTATGGAGAGAAGGCAGGTACGGGATATTGAGTTGGATGATCAGCCATGATCATATTGAATGGCGGTGCAGGCTCGAAAGGCCGAATGGCCTACTCCTGCACCTATTTTCTATGTTTTTATGAAAAGCACATTTCCCAAACAGGGCCAGCTATCAAGTACTGGGCTCGGCACCAAATGCATTACATCTTGGGAGTTTTTTTTTTTTCACTTGAGATTTATGGTGTCATCATTGTTGCATAGGTACCATCATGAGTTCTGTAACATAGAAGAATCTCAACACCAAAATAAAAAGTGTCAACAGAACGTTCACAGTATCAGTTCTGGAACAGTTATAAAATCATTGTACATGGATCTGAAACATTAAAACGCCACTAGCTAGAAATTCTTTCCCAGCGGACATCTCTGAAGAAGATGATTTAATTCAAAGCTGCATGCTGCATTCTGTCTTTGGAATTCAAATCCATTCACTTAGATGCAACTGACTCTGCAAAGATAAATACAAGCACCAGCTGATACACTAACACACGGTTTGCTCCTGTGATCAGAGATGAATTATCCTCCACTTTCCTTCATTCAAAATGCCTTGCTATCTCTTGGATTCAAACCAAGGGAAACTCGTGTTGGCATTTGAATTACCTATTGTAATGACACACTTTAAGCAACCATGTTGGAAGACTCATAATTCACATTTACAGACTGGGCTATAAAGACCAAGTCAAGTTAATTACGAAACTCTGTTGCTCAGCTGTGGATGAAAACAATAGAAATAGTCAGTCCTTAAAAAAAAACCTAAAGCTGGCAGATAAATATTATGTTGGAGCAGAGTGCCATCAGCACAAGCTAATCGGTGACATTTTGACTTTTCTCAAGTCCTCTTTTGTTGAGCACAACTTAAATAATAAACTAGTGTCATTAGTTGCCGGGTGTTGCGGAGCCACTTCGATGGCTACGGATACGCAGCAGGGGGATGGGAGGTCCTACATCCATTACTGTCATCACAATTACCATGAATCTTCAGAGCTAAACTCTATCCTGTCGAATGCACTGCAATTTGATGCACATGATAATGAGAGGCTTTTGCAGACAGAACAGATGGTGGGTCAGAGAAAAGAGAATGCGAAGAAAAGGAACACGAGAACGCTGCATGTCACCAGAAACTTGTTTAATATAGAAATAAGGACAAAGCTTTTTTGGCAAAAGAAGACCTTTCAATATTTGGAATGAGTTCAGGAAGCTGGTCTGTTCAGGCACTCAATGTTGAGTTGCATTTTCACTCCAATACATACCAATGGCCTAAATTTAGAATAATACAGCATGGAAACAGGACCTTTAGCCTTCTGAGACTGTGGTGGCATTCAAGCATGCATTTATACTAATCCTAATTAATCCCATTTTATTCTTCTCACATTCCTTCAACTCTCCCCAGATTCTACAACTCATTTACACAAGTTGCAATTTAGAGTGGCCAATTAACCTACTGCCCCTCATTTGTTTGGGAAGTCGGAGGAAATGGGAGCGCCCAGAAGAAATTCACACAGTCACAAGGAGAACACAAGCTCCACAAACAGCACCAGAGATGAGGATTGCTGTGCTATCCGATAATAGCACACCACTGTACTGTCAGATAATAAGACTTTGCTGCAGGTTGTGTTTACTGACACTCGTTCTCAGTTCAATTAAGTTTATTGTCATGTGTACCAAGGTACAGTGAAAAGCTTTTGTTGCGTCGAAGCTTTTGTTCCAGTCAGCGGAAAAACAATACATGATTACAATCAAGCCATTTACATTCTTGAGTAAATTGAGTAACGTTCTTGCCACCTAGTTTATAATGTTGCAATTTGTAAGGAGATGGTTCATTCGACCAATCTAGGCTCTAAAGTTCTATCAGAGGTGCAGGGATGCTGCAGCATCACTGATTCTTGATTTTCAAGATTCACTCTTTTCCTTTTTGATTCCTCCATTCTAACTACTTCATTTGAATGAGCACCACTTTTTACAAGTTTAGTTTAGTTTAGAGATACAGCATGGAAACAAGCCCTTGGCCCTCTGAATCCTCACTGACCTTTAATCACTTGTTCACACTAGTTCTATGTTATCCCAATTTCACACCCACTCCCTACTCCAGAGGCCAATTAACCCACAAACCCGCACATCCTTGGGATGTGGGAGGAAATCGGAACACCCGGAGGAATCCCACGCAGGCACAGGGAGAACGTGCACACTCCACACAGACAGCATCTGAGGTCAGGATTGAACACAGGTCTCTGGTGCTCTGAGGCAGCAGCTCTACCAGTCTCAACACCCACGGTACGCCAAACAGAATGATCCAACGCTGTTTTTTTGCAGTGGTGTATGCCATTGCTGATACTCTTCAGGGATGTTCTCAGAGAGTCTTTGAAGCTCTTTTTCTATTCACTATATGATTTGTTTACCCTCAGTCAGCTCTCCTTAAATTCACTGCTTTGTATTCTGTCATCAGATATTCTTCTGACATGGTCTCCCCAGCTGATCGGTGATTCTTACGGCGATGTGTAGGTGGGGAGGTTTACCTGGGGCAGAGTCTGCGTGTCTGGAATCTTGTCTTGACACCTGATATGAAGCATTCTGCAGACAGGTCAGATGGAAGTGGTTAAGCTGTCTGCTGATGGGTGAGCATGACAATAGCAGAAGGAAGTGGGACAATTTGCCCATAGCTGTGCATAGGTATGTACTAACGAGCCATTCCAGCCCAGATACAGTTCAGTTCAGAGGCTCGTACATGATGTACCCTGTGAAACCTCTGGTCCATGGTGGGATTCCAGTTCAGTTGTCAAGGTAGATATTGAACAAATGGGGGTGGATGGGTACATGGAGCGAGCTGCACCCCGACCAACAGGGCAGACAGCAAAGGCGACCCAGTAACTGGAGGCAATCCAGCACCTCCCATCCCAAAGCAAAATCATGCCAACTCTGATCTTGTAGGTGTCAGATGGTATTTATTCACAAAATGCTGGAGTAACTCAGCAGGTCAGGCAGCATCTCAGGAGAGAAGGAATGGGTGACGTTTCGGGTCGAGACCTTTCTTCAGACTTGTAGGTGTCAGACCACAGTTCGGCCTCCTTGGGTATCTTCCCTGGCATTCCTACTCCTTGGGATCCCATTCCTGCCATCTCCCGCTCCTCGGCCCCACTCTCTTCCATTCCTTGGACTCACCACAAACTGTCCACCACTCAGCCCAACACTTCACTTTGAATAGGAAAGTTGATGATAATTAGCCCTTTTATTACAGGTTAGAGAAAGAGAGTTTAACTAAAAATAATCTTGTTCCCACTTTCAGTTAATTTATAGATTTTGCTGAAACAGTAAAACTTCATTCCTCAAAAGGCAGAAGACATGCAAATATTAAGCACGTTGCATACTGGGGTTTCAATAGCAATCAACATTGCCATGTGTTCCATTGTCAAGCAACATCCTACCAATTTCCATAATTATAGCTTGTAGGTAACTCAGTGCGTGATTGCTGCAGATCTGCAGGGAAGAGAAAGCTGCCCAAGGCAACACAAATCCAATTGTTTGAGTCCTTTCACAAGTGAGCGGCCTATTCTGGTCGGATTAGCAACTATGTGGTTAAATTCACCTCAAAGCATTAACCCAAATATTGATAGTCAGAAAAATGCTTTTGGTGAATAATTAACAAGTATGTGCTGATTAAAAAGAGGCACTATGAATCTGTGACAAGTCAATGATATTGGAGTGATTTAAGTTGTTCTTATCAGAGAAGGTCATTAATTGTGAGAAGGTATTTATTCACAAAATGCTGGAGTAACTCAGCAGGTCAGGCAGCATCTCGGGAGAGAAGGAATGGGCGACGTTTCGGGTCGAGACCCTTCTTCAGCCTTCTTATATGATTTGTACCAGCATCTGCAGTTATTTTCTTATATTAATTGTGAGAATGCTTTCAACATACGTTTTCAGCAGAAAATGGCACCAAAACATTGTGGCGTCTGCATGTGTAATGTATGCATAAAGAATTTCACTGTGCAGTTGCATATGTAACAAGTAAAGCACCATTGAACCAATGATTGTAATGATATCAGTGCGATCTGCCCCATTATGATTTTCAGATGATTATTTACTCCCATTCTTTCCCTTTTCTGGTGTGGCTGTACACACACAAACTAAGCAATCATCTCTCAGCGCCAATGATCAAAAAACCTTTTTTCTCGGCCTCAAAGCCAATATACCTGATGAGTACTTTTAATATTTAGACTTTAGAGATACAGCTCTTTGGCACATTGAGTCCGCACTGACCAGCAATCCCCATACACTAGCACTATCCTACATGCTGGGGACAATTTACAATTGTACCAAAGCCAATGAACCTGCAAACCTGCAGGTCTTTGGAGTGTGGGAGTAAATTGGAGCACCCAGGGTAAACCCATGTGGTCACAGGGAACATGTACAAACTCCGTACAGACAACACCCATGGTCAGGATTGAACCCAGATCTCTGGTGCTGTAGGGCAGCAACTCTACCGCTGAGTCATTGTGCTGCCCTATATATATATAAATATTGCCTAGTAAAAAAATACACGGGCTGGAGCCAAATGTCTGTTGCTTGTTGACTTGGAAAGCATGGACCAAGATGCACAGAAGAACAAAAATGTTAAAAACAAGGGCTCTAATTTCCACCTATGCTGCTCCCACACCATCTGGGAGTCACAGTAGCTCACTTTTTTGCGTCTCTGCAATCTGCCTTTCCCCTGTTCGTGAGTTAAGGAATTGCTGAATGTTTTTCTACTGCTATCCCTCGTGACTAAGCTGGAGAAATTTGAGACCAACTGTATAGTCAATAATGATTATAGTAATTGTGGAATTGTGAAGAGCGGATCAAAGAGACCTGTACTTTGATTTCAGTAATTCAGATCAGATTGGATTTCAGAACACCATTATAAATATATTAAAATAATCAGTTCTTAAATTTATGTGGCATATTTAATACAAAACAATTCAATAATACCCAAACAAAAGGTACACACTGTTAACATTAAAAACAGCCACGCATAGCCAAGGTCATACTAACCTGTTGTGGTTTTCTCCATGCTACCATCCTCACTTTTTTGCCAAATGGATGTGGATTTACCGCCACTACAGCCCTCATTAAAACTCAGGCGGTCAACGGACCCAGGAGATCGCCGGTTCAGACCAAATCTGAAGATTGAAATGAAGAAAGACAGCAGGATTACTACTTTTTGAACAAAACAATTTGCACACTTGATGAGGATTCAGTAAGTTACCAGTTCAAAGCAGTTAAGCTGAAGAAACTCACTTCCTGCTGTAAATTTTATATTTATACTGTTTTTCCAGCAAGATTAAAATAACTCCAAAGTTTTTCTTTCTTGCCAGGTTATATTTTGTTCTCCATTATTTTACTCCAGAATATTTTCTTTATCAACTAATGTTACTTCACAAATTTCAGTGACCAGGGCAGATTTTGAAGGACAATAAAGCAGCAAAGACCAAAGGTAAATTAGCAACTGTCCATCCTGCTGACTTTACAACGTAAACCTTGCTACACGTCAGCTGGGATATCAGTAAAAAATCAATCTGATTTGCTGCTCAGTACTGCTGGGTCAGTGAGAGGGTGTCGCCAAAATCCTACCCTAAATCTCGCACGGTGAAAATTATATTAGGAAGCTAATTGATTTGACTGATAAGTACATTCTCATTGGTAGCTGTGCTTGTGTTTGATTAGGGATGACCAAGATACTTTTTCAGACTCAACCTAGAACTTAGTTGATGTTGTTTCACTGCCTTTAACATAACATGTAAGTATCATTCACATTTTAGGTAGTTGTGGCATAGCCAATGCCATAATGCAGTAAGTTAAATTAACAATGCCATAATGCAGTAAGTTAATGTAAATTCCAATCATTATTTGACATTAACTTATTGCCATAATGTTAATGCCATAATGCAGAATTGACACCTTGTTAATGCCATTGTTAATGCCATAATGCCGAATTGACACCTCAAGCTATTGAAAGTAGCTTGTGTCAAGCTACTTTCAATAGTTCCTGTCAATTCAATTTGTACAGAGCCTATAAAAAAAAGAAAAACAAAGTTGCTGTATCATTCTTGTAACTTGATAAAAACAAGTTACTCATGTAAAACATTAACATTTAGGCATGAAAATATAATTTTTAGTTGTTGCAGACTGTATATACATCTGCCTTCTCAATGGATGGAATGAGGTTGAGTGTGGGCACCGTGATATTGAATGAAACATTTTCAAATTATTGAAGTGACAGGCACTGAAAAAATTCCAACAGATTTTCCATTCAGTCCAACTTCCAAATGTGAAATGCACAAGCCATTTTGAACAGTCGATTGCTAAAGAGCTTACAACTCTCTTACGTTTCATTTGCACATGAAAGGAACTCAATCAGTACAATGGCATATAAAACCAAGTGTGCTTTTGCTTTACAAATGAGAATGAATATACATAGTTGAGGGCTATTTAGTCATAATGTAGACTTCAATATCAATATAAGAAAGGTTGTGTTTAGTAATTAGTCTGAATCGTCAATTCAGACATATATGGCAATAGACAAGTAGAATTATTGGGTGACTTTTTGTGTACGGTTTGAATGCATGTATGTATTGAGAGGGGACTGCTAATTCGTATTAGGTACAATTCTAAAGGATACATTTCATAATTTAAAAACAAAATAATCTCTTGTATTTACCAAAATAATCTCAGTACACCACAGGAATTATAGAGTTTTAGGTTTATGCATGACTGTCAAGAATTCAAGACTTCTCTCTATGTATTAATGCTTATCATTAATGAGAAACTCATTATTTCTCTTCCTATAATTTAAACAAAATATTTGTTGTAATATGAACAATTGTTTCCTTCCCATAGCCAACCATACTGCTGGATTACAGGACCTGCTCCATGGGAAGATGCAAGCCTTTGCCAAAGAACTCATACAGAGAGGCGCTAAAAAATCCACTGATAAAGTGGATTTTTTGGAAGGAGGTAATGATTATGAATAACTCTTCCAATTTTTTCCCACTATTTAACTTGTTTTTGGAAAATTATACATACTCAAATTATCATCATGGCCATTGAAATGTAAAAGACATATATGAGAAGGGTCGTATAATTACACATTCAGCAGAGTCATAAAAACAATGCATGGAGAAAGGTATTGTTGAACTTCAGAGTGCAAAATCAAAAATTAACATTCTGATTATTGCAATAGGCTAACAGGTCTAACAAAAGCTATGTTCCCATTACCAAAATGAAAGAAATGCATGCAAGATTAATGTGGCTGCTCATGTAAAGTTTATTAATAGCACACACTAAAAGTACATAAATAGCATACATTAATTAGACTAGACTTTTCCCACAGATCCGCAGCTGTATAGCTCACTGACACATTCCACAATAATCAGTAATGTTTAGAGTGTTAGTCAAGCATCTCAAGAATTGATTGTCTGAGAATGATGGGATAGAGAAAAACTTTGTAGTTAGTAAAAGAATAATCATCAGAACAACAACAAAGTCACTTTGTTTTGTTCACCATGTCCATTTGATGATCTTCAAAATAGATGGTGCGTGCCTGGACTGCATGTTTCTATCAAATAGGGTACAGACGTTCATGAATCAGAATCTGAGTTAGTGCATGATCACAATAGTTTTTTGAAACCGCTTCATGAATATCAGTTGTTGGAATTCTTTCCGACCTGTTTCTGATTGAACTAAAGAAATGGGAGTTGAAGTAGGTGATATGGTCTCTTGAGCCTGCTCGGTCATTCAATAAAATCATGTTTGTATTCAGCCTCATTTCCATGTCCCTGCCTATATACTCGATAAAACAGATTCAAAAAAATCTCAGCCTTGGATCATTCAAAGAATGAGCTTCCATGGATCTCTGGAGATAGCGGATTCCAAAGACCAACAAACTTAAAGAAGAAATTCCTCCTCGTTTCAGTCTTTGAGGGGTGACCCCCATGGTGAAACAATGCACCCTAGTTCTAGATTTCTGAGAGGAGAAACCACTCCACATCAGAACACTTTATCTTTTTTGAAACTTGAGTAAACACAGGCACAACCTGATCAAACACTCCACCTCCACCATTCCCTTTGTTCCAGGCATCAAGCTTGTGATCTTCCTTTGATCTGCTTCCACCAGAGGTACATCATTCTTAATTAATGTCACCAAAACTGTGTTCAGTACTCGGGTGTGTATTTACCAAAATCCTGTATACAGGCATTCCCTGCCTTACGTAATAGATGACTTGCATAAACTCGCACTTATGTAATTCTTTTAGCCATCTGCTTTATTACTGAGTTGCGCATCTCAGCAGACTTGGTCAAAGTGTGCTTCTGCAAGTGCGCAAGCCAGTTAGCTGTTCCCCTGGATGCTCCCACATGGTCTCTGTGTCAGAGCTCCCACGTGGTCTCGATGTCAAAGCGCCCAAATGGTCTCCCACTGGTACTACACAGTACGAACGGCAATTTTACACGTGCGCAGCAGCACTTTTGTTTCCGACTTACATAATATCCGACTTATGCAAGTATCTACATGTGTAACCCATATGCAAGTCGGGGAGCATCTGTAGTTGTAGGAAGAATTTAGTTTTATACAGCATCTCTTTTACTCTCCAAATTATTTACTGCACCAGCTTGCCAACTACATTTCATGTACTAGGATGCCCACATCCCTCCACAAAGCAGAATTCCACAAACTCTCCTCATGTAAACAAACTTCTTCCCACTAATTGGAACAACTCACATTTCCCCTTATCAAATTCTATCTGTCAAATCTTTGCCCACCGGTTAACCTTTCTGTATCAATTTGCAGTTGATGTCCTCTTCACAATTTGGTTTCTCACCTACCTATCCACCCTCAATAATTGTGGATAAATGTACTTTACTCTTTATCTAAGTAATTAATAACGGTGGAATTGGGGGTGGAGATCACTTTGTCCAATGAGATGGACACCTGGCAATGTTGATCAGAGTCATCGTGATTCTATTGACATAAATTAATCTCAACTCACAAGAGGAATTGGTATCTATTCAGATGAGATGGTCACTAATGGGTCACCCAGCATTTAGAGCCAATCACTAATTGTCATTGAGGTGACAGTGCTGGACTGTGGTCTTGAATTCAGATCTTTTACGCTTGAATCAAGACGGCAATGATATCGGAAGCATAACATTCCAAGTAGAACCAAACTGTTTGCAGTTTGCTGACAATTAAGCAGGAGTTGATTCGACTATTCTATCACTTTGCTTAAAAGCAAGTGTTAATTGGCTGGATTAGATTTGTCCTGTTTTGTTATAGCAAGATCATTTTCCACTTTGCCAGGGAGATGTTGATGTTATGTTACACTGCAGCACTCAAAGCACAAGTATTCGGCCCTGCATTCAAGGTCATGTCCGGCCCACAACGTACTTAGCCTCTCCGGAAGAGTTGATATGGATTGGATGTAGACTGCTCTCTGTGATGATTCAGGAGATGTCATGACTGATCATCCACTGGGCTACTAAGGTTGCCTCTTACACTCAAGGCTCTGCTGTCATTGAGGATGGAAATATTCACAGAGACTTCTCCTCCCACTGTTTACTCAAATGTTCTTCCATCATTCACAACTGGATGTGGCATGATTGCAGAGGTTTGATCTGATGAAATGTTGGAAATCGTTCTTTTGTAGCATAGTGCGACAATTATTAAGTGCCCAACGAGCTTCACCAGTTGCCACCTTGATAATTTCTTGTCCCTATTCCTGGTTTGACGTGCCTGGGTTTTTAATTCATTTTTCTTCTTTCCCCATTAAGCGTGGCTTCTGAATTGGATGGGAATTGCGTACAATATGATGCACTGTACTCCCCATTTGTTTGTCACAAGTTGGAATGGTCTAGATTCTAATTTGTATCCTAACACTAGAAATAAGCATCTTAAAAAAAAGACACAAAGTGCTTGAGTAACTCAGCAGGTCAGACAGCATCTCTGGAGAACATGGATAGGTGATGATATTTCAGCTTGGGAACCTTCTTCAGACTGACTGTATTGGTAAGGGAGCTGGAAGAGAGATGGGGGGGGGGGGGGGGTGGGGGGGGGGCAGACAAAGCCTGGCAAGTGATAGGTGGACACAAGTTGAGGGAGATTCTTAAATGTATTCCTTATTTTTCCCCTCTAGAAGTATAAATTCTTCTTCGGCTTCTCTTCTCCATCTGTCCCTCAACAGAAGAGATGACTAAAGGCAGATGTACTCATGGCTCAAACCTACAATGTTACGCATTATAACATTGGATCTAATCCAGAGGCCCATTAACACTACAGATCTTTAATTATAAATGGCAATCCTAATTCAGGTAGGTCAGCATCAAGAATATAAAGAAGTCCCGATGAATTACATCAAAATTAAATTTGGAATTTAGTCATTGTAATTCAGTAGCCAAACTCATAACGATAGCGGGACAAGAAAGCCATAAGTGCTTTTACGAGAATCAGGTGAACTTCAACTCTGATAGAAATGTTCAGCATAAGTCTGGGATTGCTCGGAGGAAACATTCCAGAAATCCCAAGAGCAACTTCAGGAAAGTCCAACAACGTGTAAAATATGCATTTCAAATCTTTTCCATAAGAAAGGGGCTCAATCTTCATTTTCGTCGGGGTCCAATGCACAAAGACAACTTCACGGCACCTTTTTCCAGTTTGCACGAACAACCTGCAATTTCTTCAAAAGGTTGGCCAAGTATGATAGACGAATGCATGTAATTAGAACCCCTCCACGACTACAATGTGAACTAAATGCATGAATTCTTAATTATCATTCACACTGGCACTTAATTTCCAAAACATCTGAAAATATGCTTGGCAGGCTCAAACGGTATTGGTTGCCTTTTTTCTCACTGGCCTATTTTGATGATAACTTTTGTTTAAAACTAAATATTTAATGTTGTGGCCTGAGAACACAGGTTATGAGAACACAGTGTTTACAGACGGGACTACTTTTACTGTACTTGGTGCGTCAGAGGAAGGACACAAGGATGGTAGAGTGTAGGGAACAGAGAGAAGAGGGGAGAAGATAGACAACGAATGCTAAAGAGAATGAAGAACTGAGATTGAGTAAAAGGAAAAAAAGAGGGAGTTGGAGGGAGAGGCATGCACACAGAAGTAATGTTCAAGGACAGCAAATGTGGCAAATGTTTTTTTCGCCTTCCATCATAGTGAGAAATGTGGAGGAGTCCCTGTGGTGGATGTTTATGTTAAAATGTATTTTGTGTGTTTTGTTGCTTTTTATTGGTATGACTGCATGGCAAATCAAATTCCTCATATGTTGCAAAACATACTTGGCTAATAAAGTATTAATGATTATGATGATGATGAAGTGTAAAAGCATTAGGATAAAGGACAAAAGTGAGGGAAGAAAGGGATTTTGGAAAACATGGAAAGGGAGATTGGTAACATGTGAAAACAAAAATGAGAGAGTGCAAGCAAAATAACTGATAAGTGTCAGATATGAGAGAAAACAAAGTACAGGTGAAAATTTACAATTTTTCACCAAAGATTTTTCACCAAGATCTTTGATGCCAGGCCAGCTGAAAGCAGAATTTCAGTAAGGAATTTATTGATATTTGGTTTATTAAATGATACACAGATAAATACCAGGGATAAAAGAATACACTAACATCAAGAGGATGTAGAGCTGTCTGCTGTGTTACAACAGAGCCTGTGAGGATCACTTCTCAGGAATCCGCTAGCATGTAAACGCGTTGCTGGTATCAGGTGCAAGCAGCACACGGATTATTTCTACTTTATTTCATTCTAATGTTGGGGCCAACAATTAACATGACAGGAGTACCTATCACAGATATTGATCACATCAATCCCTCAGTTAGTTTGCTCAGCAGGGCACAGACCGTTCAATTTTTTTACAAGCTGAACATAGCTCTTTAACGTGCTCTTTGGGCTGCTAATCAAATGGCTTTAACTGCGGTTAGACATACCCATCAGGGATGGACTTCTGCCTTCGATGACTGCCACCACCGGATCCTGCATCACTGGAAGAAGACAGATTGCTGGGAGAATTGCGGCTATGCTGGTTTCGTCCCATAGACACCGATGCTGCGGAGACGTAAGGACTGTCCATTGAAGATATCAACCTGTAGGAGTCAACAGATTGCAAACGGCAGTGATATTTGTGTTCTTTTCCATAACATGTATTTTAAGAATAAAAATGAAAATAAATACGACAGCAATTTTGTTCCATAAACCCAAAACCAGCTCCTGAACGTATAGATGGTGACTGATTCACAGGACTAATTGCAATTTTGTAACGCTACGATACGATAGAACTTTATTTATCCCAGGAGGGAAATTGATCTGCCAACATAAAAAACACAAAATACATGAAACATGATATTAAAGTGACAAGTGGAAAGGCTTGGGGATGTGCAAAGATTGGGGAGGGGGTGCGGGAGTCAGTCTCAGCCTACCCCACGACAGAAGGTGGAGGAGTTGTAAAGCTTGATAGCCACAGGGAAGAAGGATCTCCAGTGGTGTTCTGTCCTGCATCTTGGTGGAACCAGTCTGTTGCTGAAGGTACTCCTCAGGTTGACCAGCGTGTCATGGAGGAGATGAGTTGTATCGTCCAGGATGCTCCGCAGTTTGAGGAGCATCCTCCTCTCCAAGACCACCCCCCATGAATCAGCTTTCCGATTAGTTTGTTGATCCTAAACTCTACTCCATGTTTGTATGTGTGACAGCCTGATTAAAGGTTCAACCATACCAATTCTGATCGCTCTTAACCAAAATTTGTCTATGCATTTGTATGCGCACATACATGATCATTCTTACAAGTCAGTTCAAACGTGAATTTTGCATGCTGAGGTTGTCTGCATCATCCCTGCTACTTCCACCCAATGACATAAACTCACTCAGCACAATGTACTTAGATTTTTTGTTATGTGTAATCTGTTATTCAAAGGAATTGCATTTGTCATGAGCAGAAGTAGCAGAAATGGGATATTGAATAAACAAAAAGCCTATTCACAATTCTGAAGTCCATACTGCTCAAACAAATGTGAAAACATATCTGAGGCTACACTTCATTACTACATTTTTGCACCTACAAACCAGCCTGAATGTGTCAGAACTTCAGGCAATAACAGTTATCCTAAAAATCTAATTCAAGAATTAAGTAACACATTGCTTTCAAAGATTCTATAATTTTAATTTATTTGGAGCTTAGAACATTAACACTAACAAATACTGCAATAACCAAAAAAAATCCTTATACTTCATGATAGCTATATTAACCCTTAACACCCAAAGCATAATTTGACCTAAAAATGTAAAAGATGCTTCCCCTGCACTTGCCACCACTTACTCCTCTCCTCATTTGTTATTCATATCTAAAATTTCACCTTCTCAAGACACATTCCCTTAATATAAATGTGTAGGAAAGAACTGCAGATGCTGGTTTATACTGAAGATAGACACAAAATACTGGAGTAACTCAGTATCAGAGGCAGCATCTCTGGGGAGAAGAAATGGGTGACATTTCCGAATGGGCAAAACGTCCCCATTCCTTCTCTCCAGAGATGCTGCCCACCCTTAATATAAATGCCGTATTTCATTAAAGAGTTTAGATTTATCACCCTTCATTTACTAATCTAAAGAGGAAGCAATTAGTACTTTTTAAAAAACTGTCACTTGCTGAAATCTAAGCCTTAAAAGTTTGCCATGGCTAACATTAATCCCTCATTAAGCATTACCTAAACATATTGCCCAGTCATTATTTCATTTTCACTTGAGAGAACTTGCCATGGTACTAATGTCGATAAATCACATTGTCATATTGTAGGGAAGACATCTCATTCTTTTTTATGCAGACGATGAAAAAATGAGAATCCAATGAAAATCAGATCTTAAATGTCCTGCAAAAGAACTTAGCTTTCGCACAAAGTAGTTATCGCGTTCATCCATGGGGTTACCCAGGGTCTGGGGAAAGTGCCCTGCCATCGTTAAATTTGGAAGGCAGATTACATTTGGGTTTTGCAATCTCATGACAACATTGAAATGATGAGCCTATCTTGTTGGAGGAGTCTACCCTCCCCTCCCCCCCCCCCCCCCCCCCCCCCCCGCCCGCCCCCCCCCCATATGTCCATTCAAACTCCCAAGACTTGAGAGGAAGAGAGAAAGTAAAATCAAAAAGATGTTTTGCATCTCACTAGACTTAAAGATATCTAATTCTAGATGTTAAAATTATTTATAAAAATCTGGTGGCCATTTGCAATCCTATACACATGCAGCATAAAGGAGCATAATCTCTCAGAGCTAAAGTTCAGAAGCTCTACCGGAAATAAAATCCTATTTATCTGGAATAATTAAGCTAAGAAAAAAATAGAGAGCCAAGTTTCAAATTAATGCAATACAAGATTATTTTATTCTTATAAAAGACAAGCTCAATTTAGCTTTGTGATACTCAGCTGAGAAATTTATTAAATGGTATGGAACTAAGTTAGGAAAGTTGGAATTTTCTAAGTTACAATTGCCCTTGGAATCTTCAGTTCTATGAGGAGCCTAGGTCGTCAACATTAATCACTTTATCTAACTGGTGATGGAAAATGTCTCTGGTTGGATTCATTTTGGTGTCCCCAATTCACCACTAACCTATGTCTGGTCGATACAAATCATTAGGTGAGGTACCAGAGATCCTTTGAACCCACACAATGAATCCCTCCTCCAACCTGACACGAACGTCAGGAAAAGAAATAAAGCATTGACATTGGATCAAACTCAGTTCTTGCAATGCAATTTAGTTGACCAGTTATCTGATTAGATGGTTAAAATGCACCCAATCTCTATTTTTGTCTGATCCGATTTCAGTTTATTACAGCTTTGGCAATACCACTTTCCCTTATTAAGTATAAAGTGATTTGTGTTTCAGCTTATTGCACACCAGGGAGGATAAATACTACTTGCTGTAAGCTAATTAAGATATCATCAGTCCTTTAATATCGACTATAAAAGAAACAGTATCCATTTTGAGAACAGAAAAGGGCAACAAACTGCTTAAGAAAAACAAAAATGTTAATTCTGCTGAGACCTGTTTGCACTCGTATTTCTGTACACAATATCTCACTGGATAGATATGGGATTTGAAAGTTGCTCCCACTAAATGACACAAACCACTCTTTGGCGGCGCTGCCATAGCAGCTGCGGCTTACCTGCGGTCCATTTATCTTTGTGTTTTTGTTGTTTTTTTTGTCTTAATTGTAGTTGTGATGTCGTGTTTTTGTGTTTGTGTACTATGTGTGTATGTGGGGGGGGGGGACTGTAAAATTGTAAATAGGTGTCCCTTCCGAACGGAGACCCGACCTTTGTTTTCTGGGCCGTGTCTCCGTTCCTGCTGCGGCCTACCATCGGCCCAACTCCTGGAGCTGTCGGCCTCCAGGACTCTGGTTCGCTGAGCCCGCGGACCGGACTTACCATCACCGGAGCCGGCCGTCTTCGGAGGCTGCGGGAGCAGCTGCGACTCGCCTTAGGCTCGGGCCGCGTGGATGCCGACATCAGGAGCTCCGGGAGCGGCAGCGTGTTCGCCCGCCCCAGATCGCGGGGCTTGGGTCGCGGACATTTCACCGTCCGGCGCGGCCTAAGATAGGCCGCGGGATATTTCTCTGCTGGGCGGGGGCTTCAATGTCGGGAGCCACGACCGCCCCGACGTGCAGCAACAGCGGCAGCAGCAGCGTGTTCGCCCGCCCCGGATCGGACTTATCATCGGCGGAGCCGGCCGTCTTCGGAGGCTGCGGGAGCGGCTGTGACTCGCCTTAGGCTCGGCCCGCTACGGACCGCCCGGCGCGGCCTGCAACCACAACAGCCTGACTGCGGGAGAGGACAGCAGGAGAAGGGAAAAGACATTGTGGCCTTCCATCACAGTGAGGAGAGGACTGGAGGAGACTCACTGTGATGGATGTTTTCTTGATGGATGTTTCTTTTGTGTGTTTTGGGGGTTGTGTAATTTTAATGCCTATTTTGATGCTTTTGTTGTTGGACTGTGGGTGACTGAATTTCGTCCAATTTGGATGACAATAAAGCTATCTTGAATCTTGAATCTTTAGATACATTTCCCTCCAAATCCCTTATCCTTTACCTTAAATCAGTGTCATCAGGTTACAGATGTCACTGCAAACGGAAAATGTTTCTCACTATATCCCTTATCTTTCCTCTCACAACTCTGTTAATGAGAGATAACAGAGTTATCTCTTAATCAGCCTTCTACGCTCCAAAGAAAACACAGAAGAAGGGTCTTGACTAGGGGTGCCAACTATCTCACTCCCAAATACGGGTCAAGGTGACATCACCTTGCCTCAGCGCCCCACGTGACCTCACCCAGCCGGCGGCCACGTGCTCCCGCTCCACCAATGGTGGTAGACCAGGCTGGGAGGCGGGTTGCTATGCAACCTCCGTTAGGCGGTGCCCGGGCCTCCGGACCAAGACTGTCCGGAGCTAAAATATCGGAAACCTGGAGTGTCGGGGCCTACAGCGCCCGGGCCTACAGCCTCCGGGCCTACAGCCTCCGGGCCTACAGCCTCCGGGTCGACAGCGCCCCCCCCCCGAGCCTAATACGGGGCAAGGGCAGTCGCGTAAAGGACAAACCAATTTAGCCACAATACGGGATGTCCCTGCTGTCCCGGGACAGTTGGCAATCCTAGGCTCGACCCAAAACATCACCTATTCCTTCACTCCAGAGATGCTACCTGTCCGTTGAGTGTTTGTGTTCAATGTGTTTTCTCCCCTGGAAATCTAATAATAATCAAAGCCACTTTTTATGATACTTTTCAAGAAATCTGAGTGCCTGTTTCAAGCTGGATTCATTTATTATTAATTCGCTGCACTATTCCATTTGATCATACCATTCCAAAACGTCAGATTATTTACATTCTAATTTCTTTGATCATGCAAAAAAATTCTTTGTTTATTATAATTTTAGGATTCATAAAAATGTTTGCATCAGTGGTTCTTGCAATACTTTGGAAATGTTAATGAGGCAAGTAAACAATTTGCTGACTTGGGGGTTTGAAATGCTTTATCCTCATTTTGATTTTACACCCTTTTGACCCTAAAGAGATGGTGGCTTTATTTTCCTATCGTAGCTGAATTAGCTTATTTCAGCTCAGGAATGAGGTACAGATGGAAACACCAATTATACTACAGATACACAAATGGAATAAAATCACCCAGAGCTCCTAGTTCCAAAAGTTGGCTTTAGTTGGAGAGTTTATATTGGGCAAAAACGTACTGACTTGGCTTTAAGCCATCTTTTCCCCACTAGTCTATCAACATTCACTATCAGAACAGTGATCACGGTTGACTTATGACATAGATTCTGAGGCAGTGTAATCACAGCATGGAAATTTCAGTGTTCTACATTAGCAAAAGAATGACACAAAGTGCTGGAATAACTCAGCAGTTCGGGGTGCATCCCTGGAGAACATGGATAGATGACTTCAAGATTCGTCGAGACCCTTCTTCAGAGGGTATTGACCCTTCTTCATCTGAAAAAGGATCTTGACCTGAAAAGTCACATATCCATGTTCTCCAAGGATGCTACCTGACCTGCTGAGTTACTCCAGCATTTTATGTCATTTTGTGTATTGACTAACATCTGCAGTTCTTTATTTCCACATTAGCAAGGTAGCTTGTTTGAATAGAATAATAGGATGCATTGGATGTTAAATGTTTCACCTCAGCACTTCTGTGCTATTCAGACTAAAATATATGATTTTCAAACTTCAAAAACCTCTTCTTCATGGATGAGCATTGAAAAAAGAATTGATTTCTGGGAGAAGTGTCAAAGACCATTCCAAATCAAAAGATTCTTGCTGTCTTCTTGCAAGTCTCACTGACATACATATTTGGATGAGTACAGTGCTTCTGTAAATTAGACTACAAAACTGACAGAAAGAAAGTTTTGACTTTGAAGCCGTTGCCATGGTCAAATTAATTTACATTATCCAGGAGAAATTCTCACTGTTTTGTAAAGGAAGGAACTGCAGATGCCAATTTACACCAGCGATAGATACAAAATGCTGGAGTAACTCAGCGGGTCAGACAGCATTTTCAGAGAGAAGGAATGGGTGACATTTCGGGTCGAGACCCAAAACATCACCCATTCCTTCTCTCCACAGATGCTGAGTTCCTCCAGAACTTTGTGTTTTGCTCAAGATTCCAGCAATTGCAGTTTCTTGTGTCTTCATCCAAATCTCAACAGGCTTAGAAACAAAAAACTGTAGATGTTGGTTTACAACACAAAAACACAAAGTGCTAGAATAATTCAATGGAATAAGCAGCATCTCTGGAGAACATGGAGAAGTGAAGTTTCAGGTCAGGACCCTTCTTCAGACTGTGTGTAGTGGGATGGGGAGAGAAGATAACTGGAAGAGAGTAGGAACAGGACAAGAGTTGATAGTGCAGATGACAAAGGCCAGAGAGAAAAGGATTGAAAAGTTGTGAATTGAATCATCAGTCTTAATAGATTTGAGTGAGCAGATTACAGAATCTACGAGGTATCTCTTGTATCGGAAAGAACTGCAGATGCTGGTTTAAATCGAAGATAGACACAAAATGCTGGAGTATCTCAGCGGTTCAGTCAGGCAGGAGAGAGGAATGGGCGACGTTTCATGTTGAGACCATTCTTCAGAGGTATGTCTTGTCATGAACATAGTTGGAATATGCCTGATATATATGAATATATATATATATATTTTTCCATTTCTTTTGACCTCCTAATAAAACAACTCAAAATCCTATAAACTGGAAAGTGGAAGACGCCATATACCAGAGGGTTAAAATTCAAGTAACTCACACCGCAATATGAATCCAGAATGATTGCAATCTTGAATGTAGTCCCATACTTATGGATTTTACTATGATTTTGCTACAGGAATTTTAACCTCGGATTTAACATGGAGCAACAGTGGACGCCAGTTAAGGCTTTTAATTAAAGTTTAAAAAAAAAATTGTTATCTTGCTTCTGCATACTATACTATCTATGTTCCTTCTTAAATTATGGATCCAGCCCACACAACTCAATTGGTAAATAAATCGACTTGTATTTTTCAAATGAAGTAGTTTTCAAGTGTAGCCACATAGTAACATTGGAAACTTTGTAGGCAATATGTTGGGGTGGGAGCTGCTTTACGTCCTCGTGGTCCACCCTGGGTAGTTCTACGGAACTGGCAAAATTTGCAGCAAAGCGTCAACTACGGTACTCTGAAGCACCAATTGCCACTTTTGATTGTTGTAGTTGACATACGAAAGAAGAAGACAAATGACACTGAAAGGAAGCATGCAGGTACAGCAGGCAGTGAAGAAAGCCAATGGAATGTTGGCCTTCATAACAAGAGGAGTTGAGTATAGGAGCAAAGAGGTCCTTCTGCAGTTGTACAGGGCCCTAGTGAGACCGCACCTGGAATACTGTGTGCAGTTTTGGTCTCCAAATTTGAGGAAGGATATTCTTGCTATTGAGGGCGTGCAGCGTAGGTTTACTAGGTTAATTCCCGGAATGGCGGGACTATCATATGTTGAAAGACTGGAGCGACTAGGCTTGTATATACTGGAATTTAGAAGGATGAGAGGAGATCTTATCGAAACGTATAAGATTATTAAGGGGTTGGACACGTTAAGAGGCAGGAAACATGTTCCCAATGTTGGGGGAGTCCAGAACAAGGGGCCACAGTTTAAGAATAAGGGGTAGGCCATTTAGAACTGAGATGAGGAAAAACTTTTTCAGTCAGAGAGTTGTGAATCTGTGGAATTCTGCCTCAGAAGGCAGTGGAGGCCAATTCTCTGAATGCATTCAAGAGAGAGCTGGATAGAGCTCTTAATGATAGCGGAGTCAGGGGGTATGGGGAGAAGGCAGGAACGGGGTACTGATTGAGAATGATCAGCCATGATCACATTGAATGGCGGTGCTGGCTCGAAGGGCCGAATGGCCTCCTCCTGCACCTATTGTCTATTGTCTATAATATGTAGACAGCCAGCTCCCACAATCAGTAAAATGACAATGAGAACAAATTGTAGCACGTTAGAGAAATGCCGAATGAAGGATAAATCTTGAACAGAGCACCAGAGACACCTCCTCTCCTCTTCTATAAACTACCACAATGGCTTCTTTCATTATCACTTGAAAGGGGAAATGGAACTTCAGTTTAATCCATGACCCAAAAGATGGCATCTCCAATAGTACAATATAATTTAAAATGGCACTTTATTGGATTTGCACAAATCTTGGATTTTCTGTTTAGGTTTTTGGACTTCAATGCAGGACGTTGTGAGAGTATTGTCAACTGAGGCACACCATGCAGTTGAATGATCAACTCGAAATACCCACCTTAGCATTGTCCTTCATGTCCTTGCTTCAATAATGATTTACTGATTTCCATGTACTGCATTAACTTCTTTGATCATTTCAAACTTCTTTAAACATTTTATCTAGATCAATCCTAAAACATTGAAAGCGAAACCAAGACTAATCTATGCATCTGATCTCATTCTTAACTTTTGCAGTCTAGTTTCATGCGGATAAATCTGATTCAAAGCATCTCCAACATCAACATATGGCTCCCTAGGCAAGCTTTGCGGAACCAGATTGAAACCCAATGAAAATCATTTAAAATTTCCATTAAAATTATCCATTGATGAATGATTAACCCGCACTTGAAGTGGCCATAAAATGCCAATTTCTAGCTTTGACATTTATGTAATTGTAGTACTTCATTATAAAGCTGATTGTTGTACTAAAACAGTCTATGACAAAATGATACTGTTTATACATTTTTCTAGTTTGTGCTGGGAAGTAGAAATAATCTCAAACCTCTTAGTGTCCAATGAACGTCCATCACTAGAAGCACTGCGTGGTATGGCTGAGTTGCGTTCTTGTGGCTGGGCCCTGCTACCCGATGCAGATATCATCCTGTTTGCAGGTTGGCTTTGTGCCTGCGATTGTTGCTGAACTGTACTATGGGATGGTGGAATGCCTCGTTGCCACTTATTGCTATTTCTGAATGGCAATTTAAACTCGTATGGAATCCCTTCATTATTTACTTTATATTCCATTACGGGCATGCGGTACATCTCAGAACAGCCCCTAAAAAACACAAGGAAAATTATTTTGAAATATTTAACTTCATCATGAACATATAATTACCATGGAAAACAGACCAAACAAGGGCATAATTCCATCACCAATCTCAGTACATTGTTGGTCGTAAACCATTATTGCCAGACATTATTACTGAACTTTCCCCAACAATTGGCTAATTTGCCTCCTTTCTTTTTCTCTTGATCAGAAAGGCAAACCATAACACCTCATCCTCAGCCCCACCACTCCATATCTAGTACTAATCCAAGTCCAGAGCCCTTGACCTTTTCTAGATTCTTCAAGGATTTCTACCCACCCTCTATCAGACTCGGATCTCCCTTGAATCAAACTCGTGATCATGCTAACTTTCCTCTTCAAAAATATTGACTCTTGAAGCTTTCAGCTGTCATCATTCTGAACTGCTCTTTTTCTCACCAGGATTTTTTAACTTGCTCATTGCAAGCTATATTGTTGTCAACCTTTCCCATTTAACCTCATAAAATGAAGTTTCTGCTCTCCTCCACAGCCTGGATTCTACCTCAATAAACATCACAAAATTTTTTTTATCTAGTGGGAATGACCCAGGTGCATGTTACCACCTTTAATACTCAACTTCATTTTGGTCCATTCAATGTCTCTCTTCTCTACCACTAAGTATCACTCCACCCTATTCTACTCAAGCCAGAATATTCCAACCAATCTCTTTGCTTCTTGCCTCTCATCTCCTCCTGGATCCACTGCCAATTCATTCCATGCCCTTTATTCTACATTTCATTCTTTATGGGCCACAAATGTAATAAAGCCTAATCCATTTTAGAACCCATACATAGATTTGTAAATAGTTCAGCGTGCTTTAAGAGTCTTATCTACTGACTGACAATCATGGTTCCCACACACTTGAGTGGAATCTAGCAAAGCTTCTCCGCCCGATCTCTTGAACTACCAAGATATTTACACTGTCAGATGGCTTGTCCAGTTTCCAAATATCCTACCTATCATTAAGAAAAATGAATTATTTCTTGGATTCCACCTTCAATTTGTTGCCTATGGCCTCTTCCACAGCACAAGACCTTACAACTTCTGCTGCCCATCAGCAGTGCTTTCTTGTAAACTGCGAGTTTTTTCTTGCATTCCATGCTTTTGTAAATTTCTTTTTTAAGCCCATAACTAGCAATCATATACGTACTTTTGATAAGTGAAGTAATTGAAAGCTTCTAACAAAACAACTTCCGTTTTGCTTCTGCAACACATTACCTTCAAGTTTCCAAAAGATTGCAATTTTTAAGCCAATATTTTTTGGTATTATGTGAAGAGTAGCAGCACACATTAGTTAGGTACTGTGTAACACAGACAAAGTGTATCAGTATTTACTGAAAACCAACAGCAGCTCCCTCTCTCGTCTCTGATTTGGTTTGGTTGACAGCTCATCACCCAGTATCCTGGTGATGAAGCATTTTATTTTGTCCCTTCAGCTTGCACAATTTATTTTCCATGAAAAGCAAGAATGCCATGGACTTAGATACAGTCCATGTTTGGAATTCGTGACTCAAGAAGTTAATAAATTAATTCTAAGAAATGGCTTAAATATTATTATTAGTGCCATATTTGCATCCTGCCTGTGGGTACGTTTAATTCTTCAGCCTGAAGCCGGAAATGGATTTAGAATCATACTGTTGTGATGTCCTAAATAGGGGGAATTCAATCAATCATTAGAAAATGCCACTAGGCAGTAACGTTATCTTTTGTGAAGTGTACATTTCATAAAGCAAAGCTTTAAAGAAGAAAATTAGCCATGCCATCAATTCGTCTGTTATTTATACTGTATCCTAATTCAATAGAATGTGTAGGACAGGTGAGAGACAGAAGCAATTTTATATTCCTGCTGATGTGAAATCTTTCCATCTCATCACGCATCACATCAGCACAATGGTTCAGCGCATTTAAAAAAAGAGGAATATAAAACGTGTTAAAGCAGCACAATCAGAACGAGCATGTAAGTGGATGCATCATCTGAAAGATTCACAGCAAGTTCTTGCACAATCCCACGCTCATTTTGCATTCAAAAGCAGAACCGGTGGCTGCTGCAAGCTTTAATCAATTCCTGGTTGTCTAATCCATTTTAAAACCCATACATAGAGATTTGTAAATAGTTCAGCATGATTTAAGAGTCTTATCTACTGAATGATTATCGTGGTTTCCTGTGAAAAATTCTGGCAACAGTGAATAGTCAGAAAAAATATTAATTACAGTAAATATGTTAAAGACATTTTGAACTAATACCCAGTAACTGTTAATGCAATGTTTTTAAGTTTCATTCCAGACCAAAGTGGTCTACATTGATTAAATCAGGCAAACTACTTTTATTACAGTAATACAGTACATCCATAGGAATGGGAGGATCAAGGATTTTTACTCCAGGTGAAGAAAAAGATGGAACTGACATGATTAATAATTAGTTTAACAATGGAGCTCCAACAAAGGAAATAAGGCTAACCCTGTTATTTACCACCTCCATATTTAGCCTCTGGTACTTTAAATCATACCCAATATCCATGCACTGAAGGGCAGAGATCACAGATATATTTGGGCACAAGAGATACATATGGCTCCCAGGCACCAATACAATGGTAATAATGTTGCATGAGTGTATGAAGCTCTCATTATAAATAATCTTTTTAATCGATTCTCTCTCTCAAGTCACTTTTCAAGCTTACACAAAGATTTGGCTGCTCAATGCCACCTCTGAGTATACTTGGTTCATGGTCAATAGTGAAAAAAAAAGAAGCTTGACAGTGAACAGGTTAATTCAGATAAGTGTGAGCAGTTGCATTTTGGCGAGTCAAACCAGGACAGGGCCTTCCCTGTGAACGATAGGACACTGGGGAGTTTCGTGGAGCAGAATGATCTGGGAGTACAAGCACACCATTCCTATAGGTGGTGTTACAGATAGATAGGGTGGTAAAGGCATCTTTTGGACATTGGGCTTAATTGGTTAGGGAACTGTGTATCGAAATTGGGACGTTGTTCAAAATGTTAGTGAGGACACACATGAGTATCGTGTCCAGTTTTGGTCATCATAATATAGGAAAGATTAAAGCAGAAGGAGTAGAGAAGATTTACGAGCATGTTGCTAGGACTCGAGGGCCTGAGCTACAGGGAGAGGTTGGGCAGCCTAGGATTTTATGCTTTGGAGAATAGGAAGCTGAGATATTTGTAGAGGTGTATAAAACCACGAGGAGAATAGATCTGGTGAATGTATAGAGTCTTTTTTTACCCAGAGAGGGAAAATCAAGAACTAGAGAGCATAGTTTAATGTGAGCAGGTAACGATACAGTAGGATCCCGAGGGGCAACATTTTCACAGTTGTCAAAGGAAATAATTGAGCCAAGTACTATAACAACATTTAAAAGACATTTCGACAGATACATGGATAGGGAAGTTTTAGACAGATATGGGCCAACACAAGCAAATGGGACCAGCTTGCATAGGACGGTCTTGGTTGTCATGAGCGAGTTGGGCTGAAGGGCCTGTTTCCGTGCTGTATGATTATGACTGTTCTGCGATTATTCACACGATTTGCCGCAGAGTCAGTGAAAAATATTAGCATTGTTGCTTAGACAATCTCAGCGGAAGGACTGGGGATTAAATGCACCTGTTAACTGTGAATTGCATAATGACTGCCACCACCCACACGCTTTTCATGGAGACTGAGAGACTTTCAATGCACAACAGAAATATTTTAAAAAGACATGTGGCAGTTGATTTGGGCTTTTGATGAGGAGAGAGCTTAAATGAGCCATGAGACCCATTTGGTGCGTGGTGTACACTGCAGGCAATGATGGACTGCAGTCAAAGTTTGGACGCAGGTGTTGCACTGAGAGGCAAGTAGAGTGAATTGGCAGTGTAGAGATGTTCTCCTGTAGCGTGCTGTAAATGGCAATATGAGCTTCTGACTGGAATGATCTGGACGATGAGGAATTAAATGGCCCACTGAAAACAGCATTATTTTGCAGACAGCTTCAGAGGTGGGACTGGGGTCTAAAAGCACTTGTTAATTGTGAATTGCACAATGACTGACATCACCCAAGTACTCTTCACACGCCTGACGCCTGCGAAATGAGAAGTTTCATTAAGCAAGGATGTGCTGCAAAACACAAGCCTGAATTTTTAGTTTTAACAATTCCACACAGTCATGTTGAAACTTAAACTGACATTATATTTTATAATGTTAACTTTGCATTTTTGATCCTGAATGAGGTTTTCATTCATTGACAACTGACCAGTCATATTTATTTGCAGTCGCATTATAGTAACATTATAGCATTGGAGTAGATAAGATGATGGTGGGCAGGAGACCTCGAAACAATAAAAATGTGGGCAACAATGGATGACATAAATGTGAAGATATGAATGGCATGGTCAACTTAATTGCCATTTACTGAACAAGCTGAAAGTTGATCAATTTGCCTTGTTTATTTTTAAATAATTCCTGCTTTTGGCAAAGAATACCAGCCAGAAAAGCACCCCAGCTGAATTGAAAATAAAAACTCAAAAATTCAAGCTCTGGCTGTAAGCCACCAATTGGATTTTTGCAAAAATGTTAGTCTTCAATGCAATCCATGCATTTGAATTTCAAGGTCGAGGTGCAAAGAACATCGTTTGAAGGACAAAAATACTACAATACTTGATCAGAACCAATTGCTTGAGGCAGAAGAGTGGGAAGAAATGTACTCTAAGGTCACATTGTACAGCAGGATGAAGGGTTCATCCATCTGTGAATTGCAGCACTGCTTCCACATCTTTGAAATGCAAGTCTTGGTTTGCGGCCAACATATAAAGGAACTGAAGTAGGGGATTATTCCACATGACTGCTTCACAAATATCCTCAAAGGCAAAAAGATTTTAAGATGAGTTCACTCTGTGACTTTGGTTCTCAGTAAACAAGTCCCCAACCTGTTTGGGATCATTGCAATACCATGCTACATTATCAGCCAGGTGGACTTCATGGCCCTGGGCATGTGATCATAAGGATATTATCAAGTCATCCTGTTAATATCTCGATCACAGATCATCCAAAGTAATGGAAACAAAGAAAATGCAGGTAGCTTGGCAGGAGTAGAGTTCAAGTTAATAGCTTTAACAGAAATCTATTTCAATCGATGTGTGTTAATTACCAGGTCGCCCAGATCAGGTCAACATCACAGAAATTATGATACTACTCCTTTCGCTAAATTTTAGGCAAAAATTCATACCAATTTTTATTCATCTTTTGGAATGCAGGCATTTCGACAAACTCAGCATGAGGAGGAGCTACTAATGGTCATACAGCTTTAATTTGCTAAAAATGAAACAAAATCAATCACAGTATCACCAAGAGTAGTCTAACCTCCAACTTCACAATGGAACCCTGCCTTTTCACTTAGCTTCCGATGAAAACTTCAGGTACAATTTTAAAAAGATAGAATCAGCCAATTTGATGGAAATCTTCAGGTATCATGTGCTCCAGGGAACAAGTGTGCTGGGGAGAACAGTGCTAAAAGATGTACTACTGCTGGTCGCGGTGCCAGGAACATAGTTGAGGCCTCATGCCTCAGCTGATGCTCCCGTAGGAAAATAACAGTTAATGTGATCTCATGGCAATGTGCAATGGCTGCTTGTGCCTGTCAATGCTGAGATGCAGGATTCAGAGCTGTATCCTGTCCAGAACGGTGAGCGTGGATCTTTGCTTGGAACTAGCAGCAGCTGCCTCATGCGTTGGCATACTGCCCAGATCCTAGTCTATCTCATTACTACAGTTCAATGTGATGGAAGCCGCTGTCATCCCTCTTTGCTTGTACACATAACTCTCTCGAACCAAGAGATTTCTCCATGGTAACAAGCTCTATGGTGGGCATTGGCTATTCATGGAGAAATCTCCAGGTTGTGGAAAGTCAAGCAAAAACAACTCCCATCACATCTTGGTGCTGACGTCCACAATTCTCAGCCTGGCCTGCCCAACACCAACCCTCTCAGGCAGCCCCTGCAGAATGCCTCAGTAGTTCACACCATACCGAGCCCTGCAGTGATAGATATTGCAGCGCTGTTGCCGTGGTATACCAGAAGCCAGGAGTTTTGTTAGAAGCTCACTGCATAGTACCTAGCAAAGCCAGATTGTGCTACTCCACAGAAGCATTCTGCAGAGGTTGCCTGTGAAGGTTGGTTGCATTACTGAATATTTTCCCACCAACTATAAAGTACTTGAACCAACCCACACAATCTTAACTACCTCGACAATGGGCATGAAGGACCACCTCTTACACTACCAGGGGTTTGTTTTATTCTTCAAAATGTGCATTGTACTGGGTTTTTTTTCTTCTTTGCTGTCTTTTTAAAATATTTTTCATCTTTTTGCATAAATAGTTTATGTACAATTTAGGTATCATATCATATCATATATCTACAGCCGGAAACAGGCCTTTTCGGCCCTCCAAGTCCGTGCCGCCCAGTGATCCCCGTACATTAACACTATCCTTTATGTCTATTTATGTTTTTGTGTGTGTTCTGCATTAGTGTGGCTGTAATGTTGCTGCAAACAAGACTGCCTTCGTACATTGTGTACATGACAACAAATTCAACTTTCGACACATGAACACTTTGTTCATTCTATCAAAACCCCTCATTCTATCAACACTCCAATAAATCATCTTCAACCTTCCCTGCTCGAAGGAAAGCAATCTAGGATTTTGCAGAGAATCAGATACTCTAATTCCTAATAACATTCCTGGAGTACTCCATTGCACCCTCTCAAAGCCTGACCATCATAGTCGGGATCAAACCCGGGAAGACATAAATAATGTGCCGCAAATAGCAGGGGACCGGGGGTCAAATGACATGGAGGAACTGAGTGAAATCCAGGTTAGTCGGGAAGTGGTGTTAGGTAAATTGAATGGATTAAAGGCCGATAAATCCCCTGGGCCAGATAGGCTGCATCCCAGAGTGCTTAAGGAGGTAGCCCCAGAAATAGTGGATGCATTAGTGATAATTTTTCAAAACTCTTTAGATTCTGGAGTAGTTCCTGAGGATTGGAGGGTAGCTAATGTAACCCCACTTTTCAAAAAGGGAGGGAGAGAGAAAACAGGGAATTACAGACCAGTTAGTCTAACATCGGTAGTGGGGAAAATGCTAGAGTCAGTTATTAAAGATGGGATAGCAGCACATTTGGAAAGTGGTGAAATCATTGGACAAAGTCAGCATGGATTTATGAAAGGTAAATCATGTCTGACGAATCTTATAGAATTTTTCGAGGATGTAACTAGTAGAGTGGATAAGGGAGAACCAGTGGATGTGTTATATCTGGACTTCCAGAAGGCTTTCGACAAGGTCCCACATAAGAGATTAGTATGCAAACTTAAAGCACACGGTATTGTGGGTTCAGTATTGATGTGGATAGAGAACTGGCTGGCAGACAGGAAGCAAAGAGTAGGAATAAACGGGTCCTTTTCAGAATGGCAGGCAGTGACTAGTGGGGTACAGCAAGGCTCAGTGCTGGGACCCCAGCCATTTACAATACATATTAATGATTTGGACGAGGGAATTGAATGCAACATCTCCAAGTTTGCGGATGACACGAAGCTGGGGGCCAGTGTTAGCTGTGAGGAGGATGCTAGGAGGCTGCAACGTGACTTGGATAGGTTAGGTGAGTGGGCAAATGCATGGCAGATGCAGTATAATGTGGATAAATGTGAGGTTATCCACTTTGGTGGCAAGAACAGGAAAGCAGACTATTACCTGAATGGTGGCCGATTAGGAGAAGGGGAGATGCAACGAGACCTGGGTGTCGTGGTACACCAGTCATTGAAAGTAGGCATGCAGGTGCAGCAGGCAGTGAAGAAAGCGAATGGTATGTTGGCATTCATAGCGAGGGGATTTGAGTATAGGAGCAGGGAGGTTCTGCTGCAGTTGTACAGGGCATTGGTGAGACCACACCTGGAGTATTGCGTACGGTTTTGGTCTCCTAATCTGAAGAAAGACATTCTTGCCATAGAGGAAGTACAGAGAAGGTTCACCAGATTGATTCCTGGGATGGCAGGACTTTCATATGAAGAAAGACTGGATAGACTCGGCTTGTACTCGCTGGAATTTAGAAGATTGAGGGGGGATCTTATAGAAACTTACAAAATTCTTAAGGGGTTGGGCAGGCTAGATGCAGGAAGATTGTTCCCGATGTTGGGGAAGTCCAGAACAAGGGGGTCACAGTTTAAGGATAAGGGGGAAGTCTTTTAGGACCGAGATGAGAAAGTTTTTTTTCACACAGAGAGTGGTGAATCTGTGGAATTCTCTGCCACAGAAGGTAGTTGAGGCCAGTTCATTGGCTATATTTAAGTGGGAGTTAGATGTGGCCCTTGTGGCTAAAGGGATCAGGGGGTATGGAGAGAAGGCAGGTACGGGATACTGAGTTGGATGATCAGCCATGATCATATTGAATGGCGGTGCAGGCTCGAAGGGCCGAATGGCCTACTCCTGTACCTATTTTCTATGTTTCTATGTTTCTATGTCTCCGGCTTTGCAAGCGCTGTAAGGCAGCAACAACTACTGCGCTTATTATTCAGATGAATAATTCATTTCTATAGCTTCCATGGTTTCTGAGTGAACAAAAGTCATTCCTTTGGCAAGCAAATTGATCTAGCTATAACTTGGGCATGTCCCTGTTAATAAGTGCATCTGTACAGGTAGCATTTAAGAGATTCCAGTTTGAAAATTTTCAGGACTTTGTACCTTTCTCAACTGGAAAGCAGAACAATGTGGGAGCTGTTGTCCGAAGAAGACAAACTAATTTCTCAACTTTTCAGACATGGGCAAATCAACTGATGATGCAGGTGGCATGTTTTCAGCATCGGATTAAATTAAAGGGTAGCAATCCTTCTGCTTCCAAGGCATAAACCATTCAGAGAGTCATACAACATCTGGCCCATCATGTTACGGCTAATCGTCATCATGTACCCATCTATACTAATCCCATATACTTCCATACAGTGACCTTTATATAATCCCATTAACTATTGTAACTGTCCAGACTGAAAAACATTTCCAAAGATTGGAAACAAGAGACAGTAATAATTGAAAGCACATAGTCTCGGAGGTGGCAAGAAGAACAACAATGTTAAGAACAATGTCAATAAAGTCATAGTCAATCAGCACAAAAACAAGCCCTTTGACCTACTAAGTCCACATGAACCGTCAAGTACCCATTTACAGTAATCCTCGCATTTCTCTTAACTACCTCTAGATTCTGTCACACCCCCACATTGGGGCAATTTATAATGACCAATTGCTTACCAACCGGAAGGGAGTATCTGGGTCACTGGAGCTGTAAGGCAGCAGCTTTACCAGAATATCCACTATGCCATTCCAAATCTCTCATCAAGACATGCAACTTCAGTAAAAGAAAATCATGCAATTTAAAGATTTGTACCAATAAATTAGGATTGGGAAAATCAGCATTCAAACATCATAAATGTTGGTGTGATATGTTTTGTACTTATTAAATTATATTTTGTAATAATATATCATGATCATAACAGAAATCCATTCATCCTCTCATATTCCCTGCAAGGCTTTCATTCAGTTCCTTTCTCTTCTAATGGGAAATTGGTTGGCAATGGGAACAACCTTATTAACAAAAGTGTGAAAATCAAATGTTACAACAGAGCATCCATCACAATGAATGATTAGCTGCTGACCAGTTGGACTCTGCAAAGTGCAGTGATTAGTTTGATTAGAATGGCAGGCTGGCCTCACTGAACATACCTGCGAGGAGTGCTATCTTCATGGGGTGGAATGATGATAACTTTAACAGTTACAGATGTTCGCAACAGATCAATCATTTGTTCATGGGTTAGAGTAGCCACAGCAACTTTGCAGATCTCCACTAGTCGGCTCCCCTGCCGCAGCCCTGCTTGCCAGGCATAGCCATAGGGTTCAACGTCGGCCACAATCCCTTCATAGTTGACATGAAAACCAAGCTGGCCGAGCGCATTTCTCCTTAATGTCATCTCAACTGTGTCGCATCCCTTTGTGGTCACCTGAAAGGGAGAAAAAGTCAAAGTTATGAGCGTTTGAGGAAATACAGGATGTGTGCATAAATAGTTATAATCACTGTCAGCACACACATTGCTTTTTCCATTAGCGTTTTGCAGTAACATACATGGGAACTGACATTGAGATGCAAAGAAGTTGGAAGAGGCAAGTAAACGTAAGGGTCAAAATGTCTAAAGCTAAGGACTGCCAGAGTTGTGTGGCACAGCAGTTAAAGGTGCTGCCAGATGGCTCCAGAAACCCATGTTCAATTCTGACCTCAGGTGATGTTTGGTAACACTGGTGGTCCAATTTCCTTCCATATCCCAAAGATGTGCTGATCGGTTGATTGGCTGCCGTGAATTATCTGTAGTGTAGGTGGGCAGCAGGAAAGCCATGGAATAGTTAATGGAGAAAGACGTTTTAGGAAAATAAGCGAGGGAAATGGTTTTCAAGCTCGTACAGAGACGATGGGCCATATGGCTTCTATATCATAAGGAAATGTGAAAAAGATGAATGGATTGTGAGAGAAAATTTCAGAAAGGGAGATTGTGAGAACAAGTTGTTACCTATCCCAATTTCCATCTTATGGTTCTCCTGCTATTGACATGTTATGCAGTTTTACAGACCACAGAATGATTATGATATTCCTTGAAATTGAAGTAGAACAAATCTTGCCATTCTCAATTTTCACAGAAATGGCTTGAATTGAAAGGAAACGGGTCAGATCAACAATTACTTTTCATTAGTTTAGCACTTTAAGATAATAATTTTAAAGGAAAACCACAAGGCATTCACAGAGGCATAATTCAAAAACTATTTTAAGAAAGTAGCCTCTAATCACGAGAAAAAGCTGGTTGAAGCAGTCAGGCTTGAAGGACGTTCTCAATTGGATGAATGACAGAGGTGATCATGGGTAGGAATTCCAGAGGTCGTGGCCTTGACTCATCGTTGGTTGGGAGAGACTTGTCAAAGCTGGAGGCATGCAGGTCAGAGGAGTTACAGAGATAGGGTGCGATGTGAATATGAAAACATTAACACAAGAATGGAAAGTGTAAATGTTAGATATTAAGCATCTGGCTGTCAACATATATTAGTGAAGACACCTTGGTGGATATGAGATAGTGCAGGTTAGAAGATAGTTTTGAAACATCTTAACTTTATGGCATGTTGGGAAATCTGTCAGAACAGTAAATCAGAAGGCAGGAAAAGACACTGATAAATGCCCGAAATAGCCTATGACACAGGAGTCTATGGAACCCAGTAGGTCACAAGGACTTCATGCTTTTGAGGTACAACAATGAATTTACTTGCTTTATGCATGGTAAAACATTCACAGACTTCCTCCCAAGATGACTGCTGCTGTGTTTAGAAGCCGTTGTTCAAAATGTTGACAAAATCAACAACGAATAAAACAAATATTTATTTGTAAACTAAATGGTTGTCACAAAAACTCTCAAAATATGGCTAAGTAATCTAACTGATAATCAGATCTCTTGCTGGGAACAAAGAAAAAAAGGATAGATGAGAGTGAAGAAGAAAAAAATAAGAGCTTTGACTTAATATTTTCCAAATCAAAAGCTCTCAAAGCATTTAATTTCTTTTCTGGAGTGATGTGTCATGACTGACATCCAAATCTTCATGAATCAATATTTTACTGATGCAATATGTAACATGTAATTAATTCTAGCTTAATCTTTAGACGGGAAGCCTCACCTATTAATTAAATAATCAGTAAAAACATACCACCTGGAAAAATACAAAACTTGTTTAAAAGAAACGCATCAAAAAGCAACGAGAGAATGATTGTACATATGTAGACATAAATTAGGCAGAGCTGAAACAAATTTTCCAGGGCATTTTGTTTAGTCTCACACGAATAAATAGGTAGGAATATCAAAGTTCAATTTTAACATGCCCCTGTGTCTTGATTTGTATGGTTATTGGGTGCCAGACATTGCCTGAATCTAGTGCCACTTGCTCTGTATTTTTGGCTGCATTCATCAACAGGGGATTTAATACCTCAAAATGTTTGCAGGACTGAAAAGCAAGCTGCATCCTTTAAAGGGGAGAGATAAGTCATGGTGGCCACATGTGGGGGAAATCGCACAGAAAAAGATCAGTCCTCAAGCATTTCCCCTTGCTGAAATTAGGCTAAAGAAATTGCTCCCTCAAGGGCCTTGGTGAATGCAACCCTTACTGTGCGGCCACCCATCCTCTTCTGCTTTCTTCCTTACGGCAAATGCGCATGGCCTCTTTTTGTTTTCTCAGTCATGCTCAATTTCAATAGGAAGGCCCACCAAGTGATCCATGTCTGGAAACAACTTGCTTCAGCAGAAGTCTTTTAACAAATCCTAAAATACCTCAGCATTAGCTGGACTACTCCCTGATGACTAAAGATTTGGATCACCAAAGTCAAGAAATAATTACAACAGCAGCCAGAGGATAAAGACCCGTAACTAGCCTGCAATAATTCATGAACCATTCATGTTATAAACATGGGATAGAGAGTGTTCTATCCTATTTTTTAAATGACAATTTTCGTCAAAATATTTGAGGCAATTATTTAGCCCATTCTATGCTAGCCCCAGAACAATGGTATCAATTCCATTCCTCAGTCTCCTTCTGGGAGGGAGCAACGTAATCTCTTTCACGTGTCTAACGAATCCCCTCTGATTCTTCTACCACTCACTGAGATTTCAAAAACCAAAATCTGATTAACCAACTGTTAAATAATAAATGCATTTCATTGGACCTTCCACACTTTTCAAAATTATGGAAAGAATGTGTTAGGACCAGAAGGTGATGCAACTCCAAGGGGTCAAATCGAGATGGAGCAAGCTAGAGGAAAAATAAAGTTGACATTTTTTTTAAAGGCCTCTAATGCTTAAAGGCCTTAACAGTCAAAATGATTGTAAGAAGCCTATTAAATACAGACACCTCATGTTTGGTTTGTATTTTTAAAATAATTTCTTTTTAAAATTAATACCAGAAGCTAATTTAACCAATTATATTTGAAACATTATTTGCATATTTGAAATAACGCACTCAAATTTACACATGTTTAAATGTATATGCTTAATAAAAGCATTTCTGAATTCCGCATCCATTTTCCAGGAACGTAAACCTGCATAAAACGCGCGACACCTGTACCAGTAAAGACAGTTGATATCATTCATTCTTGTGCAATAAACAATAGTGAAGCATGACAAACCACATGGAAAAAAGGACAAAGCGTGGCAGGTAATAGATGAACACAGGCAAGGGAGGTTTTGATCGGCAGATGGGTGGACAAAGGGCAGAGATGAAAAGATAGAAGGTGTCAGATAGAAGGATTGAAGAGTTGCGAATCATGAAGTCAGATTAAGGAATGTGTGTGGTGGGGTGGGAGAAACAGGTGTGTCCACATAGGGCACAGGGGATGGGTGGAGGAGTGGGGGGTTGTTGGGGAAGAAGGGGGGGGGGGGGAATGTGGTTTGTCGTTCCCTAATATTGGAGAATTCAATACTCGACCTTTGGGTTGGAAGCCACCCAAGCAAAGGTGAGGTGTTTTGTTCCTCCTGCTTGCGTGTGCCTACTCTCTGGCAACGGAGGCGGCCCAGGACAGAAAGGTCAGTATGCGCATGGCAAGGCGAGATAAAATGGTTACCAACCAGGAAGTGTGTTAGGCCTTGGCAGATCAAGCGCAAGTGTTTGGCAAAACGGTTGCTGAGACTGCGCTTGGTTTTGCTGATGTAAAGGAGGCCATATCGGGAACACCTGATGTAGTAAATGAGATTAGAGTAGATGTACGTGAACCTCTGTCTCACTGGAATCACTGCTAGGGTCCTTGGATGTAGTGAGGGAGGAGGTATAGGGATATCTATTGTCCCTATTGGTGTAGGAAAATAGGTCCCATAAGGGAAAATGTAATTGTATTGGTTAAAATTTAAGCACAACGTTAATATCTCGAAAATCAATAACACCTAAAATTGAATGTTGTTTTTATCATGCTATTTTTTGGCAATCAGGTCTCGAGTTGCTCTACAGCAGCAGTAATTGCATCACAACTATTAATCATATAACAAATCATGCATAAACATGATCCAGCCTGTGTTATATCTGGCACAAGAGTTACTGGTTGAAGGTTGGTTGCAAATGGCAACAGGGCAAATCTTAACTGAACTTCCCTAGAGATTAAAATAGCAAAGCACCATTATTTGTTCTTCCAAAAATCATAAGCAAGTAGAAAGCAATTGTTTGCAATGGTCCCATTATCAGGGAACACAAGGTGACAATGGGTAAGCATGGAATCCGGAAATTATTTCCACCAAAAGACCTGGATGATCTAATTTAAAGAATGAAAGAAAAAGTGGATGATGTGAATGACATAGGATTGATTTATGAAAAATTGAAGGCTTTCAGAGTCCATTTGATTTTAACAAAGTAATTTCAGAACGCACTTTGTAAAGATGCAGTTGAAAAGATGCCTCAGGTCATTGCTCCATCGGGAATACATTTCAGCATGAAACTGCCCAGTTTTGACATTTGAGCAAATTGCACAAGCACATCACATCATTATGATAAAACATTGACTACATTCTAAAACATCTTTTGTTAGCTGTAAAGCATGTGGGACGACAGAGGTTATGGAAGTTGCAATATAAATGCATGTATTTCTTTCATAAATATACAAGGTTTTAAGTCATCCTATACCTAAAATAACAATGAGAATTTATATAATGAATATCTGTCCTGCAAAATATATTACTTAGCACCAATATTAAATAACCAAATTGAAAATTCACCAGAAAGATTAAAATACTATTTTAAAATATTTACAACACGAGAAGTCTGGTTGGGGTCCTTCTGACTTTGACTCTTGCTCTCTGAATATCCAAAGCAAAGACTGTGGCTGGATCGTCTGAAAGGTAGATCACCAGCTTTTATGATCCATCATTTACGAGTCATCTACTCACTCCTCATTGTTCTTGCTGAATCACCCATGTGGGCTGACAGCTCAAAAAAATCACTTTCACAGCATTCTCTGGCCTCGGTGGCAAGCAGCGAAGACCACAAGACATGACTTTGCTCAGCCTTAAATAAACTCACACCTACTCCTACAATCAAACGTACCCCCCCCCCACACTCCATAATTCAAATGGGTAAAATTAATTCAGAAGTCTGCTGTCAGCAGTTTGAGTGACTGGGAGTGAACATCACTGACAAAAGGAATCATCTGATCTGATTAAAAGTGATGCCATATGCAACATACCTTTTCATGGTCAACTATTCAGTAAATCTATCTAACAGTCAATATCAAGCATTTTTAAGATGTAAATCATGTGCGATCTTTATCCTTGATAATTCTGATCTTAATTCTTTTTGTGCACAACCCGCAGGCATTGCCACTTTCATTTCACTGCACATCACGTATGTGTATGTGACAAATAAATTTGACTTGACTTGACTTGACTTGATCACATTACCTTTCATCATTTGGAGCAGTAATTTTCAAGTTATTTGGTTACCGATGGTTCAGGTTTCAATTTGCAGGTCTCCAACTCTCCTGGCTCTCTAAGCATGAAGAGGCAGAGTAGTTGGCGAGATCAACATCACGAGCCAGGCAGTTCATGACTGATATCTAGTGAACTGGAAGCTTGATATTCCCGCTCAGGGGCATAGTAATGTTGAGATGTTGAGTTTCTGTTAGATAGACAGCTAAGTGCTGGTTGTTACAGGGAATGGTGAAGTGGGAGATTCACCCCAACTAATCCGACTGCTGTACTTTGCCTCAGGTCAAAGCTTGGCTTGGGACAGTCTCATGGAATGGCATTTTTAGGCTCTGCGTTCTGCTTCTTAACTTGTGGTTAAACAATATTTTTTACTGGCAATAATGAAGACAACAATAATTGTGGTTTTCACTGTTAAATCGCGCACATATTGTTTCCATCAGATTTAAGCTCTAATTCAAACCAGTCACCAATGCAGATTTAGAAACAGGGATTTCTCACAATGAAAACAAACACCGAATTAATGGCTTTAGAAGTAATAAAACTTTGATTTACCTCCAGTCTTCTGACCATCTCTTTAATTTCTTCGACGTTATTATTAAAAGTCCTCACAAAAATGCACTCTCCACGTTCATAGAAGATTTTAATGGTTGTGAGATTTGAAGTCCAGCCTATAATATCCCTGCAGGAACAATTAAACACCACCTGCTTGGAGCTCTCTTCAATAAGTACCACAAACTCATTGGAGATACCCAGCAAACAGTCAATCTCAGCAGCACAGCTGTAGTCTTCCGCGTGGACATTCCATACAATGGCTCCTAAACTGTACATTTCCGCATTGGGGTAAGGCTTTGATTTCTCTTTCTTTTTTGTAGCCAAAGAAATAAAAGGAAATTTTCCAGAAGGATCAATGGGTGTGTTAGTGACACTGTTCTCTGCCAGGTCTTTCAAATACTCCTGCCGTGTCCTTGTCGCCATGGCACGAAACTTTTCGGACTTGTGAGCTGCATTTTCTGCATTGATCACTTTTGCTAGCAAGAAGTCCCGGAAGACTGTCGACTTGGGGAAGGTGACTCCTCTGGGAATGGGTGGTCCAAATGCAGGCACATCTTTGGATCTTGCCACAGCAACACTACAAAACAAAAATCCAAGTTACTTTAACTGGACATGACTGAAGAAATGCTGTCAGAATTTATGCTAAGCACAAGCACTTTGGATATAGATTGTTCTTATGCTTCCTGGAATATTATGTACATGGGGCATATTCTCCCCTGCATACAGAATACTCACAGACACAGCCCTGAATGTAATTCGGAACAGATTCTGAGCAATGACTAGGCAATTTCTGAGAGGGGGATGGGGGGGGGGGGCGGAGAGAGGAGGGAGAGAGAGAGGGTAGAGAGAGAGGGGGAGAGAGAGGGGGAGGGGGAGGGGGAGGGGGAGGGGGAGGGGGAGGGGGAGGGGGAGGGGGAGGGGGAGGAGGAGGGAGAGGGGGAGAGTGAGAAAACAAAAGGGGAAAAAAGAAATTAATATACTGAAAAGGCAACCTATGTTTACAATATATCTCCCGGAGAACTGCAGCCAACATTACTATAGCAGTAATCATCAGCCGCTCTATATGTATCAGTAGCAGGACCATTGCAATATTTCCTCCTCATTAAAAGCATTATGGTCCACGGTGGCACAGCGGTAGAGTTGCTGCCTTACAGAGCTTGCGGTGCCGGAGACCCGGGTTCGATCCCAAATACGGGTGCAGTCTGTACAGAGTTTGTACGTTCTCTCCGTGACCACATGGGTTTTCTCCGAGATCTTCGGTTTCCTCTCACACTCCAAAGACATACAGGTAAGTAGGTTAATTGGCTTGGTGCAAGTGTAAATTGTCCCCCGTGCGTGTAGGATAGTGTTAATGTGCGGGGATTGCTGGTCGGTGCAGACCCGGTGGGCTGAAGGGCCTGTTTCCGTGCTGTATCTCTAAAACTAAAGCTAAAACTAAAAAGATGGAAATGGAATTTGCACTGTCCTGCCTTACCTGTAACAGACATTCTCAGTGCATGGGTTGTGCACTCTTACAATGACAAAGACATGCTGAAAATGGGATCGAATGTTCTTCGGGGTGAAGGGCATGGCCCCAGGCTCTTGCAGTACTATAGTCACAATATCATTCCCAATGTGCCGTTTCCTTAGCAGCTACAATCATAAAGGGGAAAAACAAAAGTCTCTTGTAAATGAAAAGACACATTCTTCAAATTTTCACCGCCTATTAATTCTTTAAGTTTAGGTTTATTATTGTCATGTGTACTGAGGTACACTAAAAAGCTTTGTTTGCGTGCTATTCAACCAAACCAGTTAATATATACATGATTACAATCAAGCCAAACTCAAGTACAATAGGTAAAGCAAAAAGAAACATATAGCGTGCCGAATATAGTTCTCAGCATTGTAGTGCAAGTCAAACTAGCAGAAAGATAACCCAATGTCCGCATGAAGTAGGTTGAAGAATCAGGCATGTGAGTGAGGTCAAAAAAAAAAAGAGGAAAAGGGGGTCAAAAAAATTGGGGTTTTTTTTGAAAATTTACACACACTGATTTTCCGGCACTCTTGGTTTCAGAGCTTTGCTGGTTTATCCAGCAGGCGAAGGAAGTCGGCTTTAGGGATAGATTTGCTGGCTCCAACTGGGCTGGAGTTCCAGAGCCCTGGCCACAGGTTGCAAATTCAACTCACCGATCGGCCGTGGGAGTCCCGATGAGGTCGAGATTGGCTGCTTTGCCCAGCCTCGGTGACACATTTTCAGGGAGACTTCCAGGGCACGGGGGATTTATCGCGGAACCCCTAGCGATCTCTAGCAGAACCGTTGTGTTCATTACAAGTCAAAACATCGGGGTTTTTTCCTTTCTTTTTTTCGATCCAATTTCTCCATTTATTTGGCAAAGTGAAAAACGCAGAAATCATGCAAAAAGCGAGGAAAATTGATTTTTAAAACGGGGAAATCCGCGGAAATGCGGAAAATTCACATGCCTGGTTGGGACTGTACCCTAAACTTATGGAAGTTCCATTGAGAAGCCCGATAACAGAATTCAACTGGGAACATCTTAATTGAGAAGATGAACATTTGAAGTGAATTGTGAACACTAATCAGCTTTATTGCTGATGTCATCAGATGCCTTAGACTCTAGGGCAATTGAAAGAAAGATGAAAATCTCAAGCTTCCTGACAACAACTATGGCAGATGGAGTTCAATCTGGTGAGGAATGGGGTTATCCACTTTAGATCAGAGAAATGAAATTGCTTTCATTGTAAAATAAATTTGGAGTTGTACAGGAACCAAGGGGTTTTTATGCTGATGTACACAAAATCACAAGTATAAAAATGAAACATAATGCTGATTAGAATCTTGGTTATCTTGGAAAGGTTGGAGCACAAAAGTGTGGAAGTTTCATTGGGTTATAGACCCTTGATCATAACTCATCTGTTGTAGTGCATTCAGTTTTATGCATCAGACCTCATGAAATACATATTGTGCAAGGAAAAGTGCAGTGCATATATATCAGAATGAACTTTGTGTTTAAAAGACAAAGTTTGACTGACTGGATAGTTGCTTTTAAGTTCAGAAGATTAACAGTAATAAATAGACAATGTGAGGAATTATTTATTTCTGTTGATGAAAATCAACAACGATAAAAATATAAGAATTAGCAGACAGAAGCCATTTGGCCCTTCAAGCCTGTTCATGGCTCAGCACCCTTGTCCCCCCAGCTCTCTAGGATAAGAATGGGAAAGACTCGCCACCCTCTAGGTAAAAAGACTTCTCATTTCAGACTGAAATTCTAACCCGTTATTCTGAGAATGTGATCTCTGATTATAGATGTGTCAGCCCAGAATAAAACAAAAACAAAATATTGAAGATGCTGGAAATCTAAAATTAGAACATGGTTCAACTACGTCGATCAAGCAGTAATTGTGGAAAGAAAAACCCGAGCAAGTATTTCAGGTCAATGGCTTTTCCACCACTTCTCTCAAACACAAGGTTGGGAAAAGCCAGCATGGTAAACTTGGCCATTCATTGTATTGCATTCTGTAGATGGTATTGGGTAAAAGCTTGGTTACCTGGCACATGCTGGACTTGACAGATGCCAGTTAATCAATTGTGGCATGTGATAGATGTCTGTCGGGGAATGCCATACTTGTGCAAAGACTATTATCATACGGACTATTAATGCAACTGCCATTACAACACTTTACATCAGCAGCACGCCAATCTCATTGAACATTTTAAAATGAAAATAACACCTCTTTAATAAAATAACACCTCATACTCTTCTGCTGATAGTGCTGGGCTGCGCACTGAGGCCAAGTGCATGTTGTGTGGTTTCTCAGTGCAATCTACTGTTCCTACACTCTTGCACTTAGGTTTGATTGTGCCTATGCACAATAAGATTTTTACTGAATTGTATGCAAAAAAAGGAATTTCACTGTACATGTGACAATAAAGTATAATTGAATCATTGAACGTTAAAAAGTGTGTTTATTGTGTCTGGAACAAAAGTGCAGATCGAATGCAATACTTTATCTTGGATGGTCAAAGTGCACTCCTCCAAATATGAATGTTGCAGAAGATGGGTTAGATTTGAAGGGCAAAATAGCCTATGGTCTATTGCTAGAATGTTTGGCTGAGGCTTGTTCCAGTTCACATTCAGTACAAATACAGAGGAAATGTGTTCTGATACATATTAACCCCTATCACTAGAAGTTAAATGATAAAAGCAGGGGCTTCAGCAAATGGCCCACTGTGCGGATGCACAACCTGTTGTGATACCAAGTTTTGCAGAAACTTACAGAATAGAAAAGTTCTAAATTTGATCTCACTAGATGTGCAAAAATTGTTTCTCATCCAGCATGTGTGTCCATAATTATTGAACAATGGTGGAGTAGAAGTTACCTATTAATTTTGTCCTTGGTTGTTACCTTTGCACGAGAAGATTGATTCAGATGTTGATACACAAGATACATATCTTTGCAAACAAATAAACATGAGAAATGGTCACTGGGTGAAGCCCCAATGTAGCTAACAACTGAGGCTTCCAATTCACTTCTGAGGGAGAAAGAAAATGCAAAATATCCGAATTCCTTGATTTTAAGTGTTATCTGCTTATAAATTATGTTTACATTTACACTTTTCCTCAGATGGGACAAACTGAGTTAATGTGTTAAAGGCACGAATTTATGGCAAATCACAAACCAGTGGCTAAATAAAGACTCTAAAAGAGGAGGAAAGTTTTCTCTGACTGAAGGACCATGGCCTACCTGCTGCTTGTTGTTTGGTGTATAAGGAAGCAGAGTGGACACATGAAACATGATCTCATAATCTTTGTAGGTTGTGTAGAGGGAATGAGTACCAGTTGAGTCAGCTGAAAACATAGCAAAGCAGGATTAGCATCTTTTGTGAGAAACTGGAAAAACACCGATGTGAATACAATTAAATCAGAACTGCATACAGGCAAAATGGAAAATTTCAATACACATATCACAACATCTGAAGAGCCTTTTACGCAGGACGGCTATTCACTGCTAACCATCACTTACTCAGCAAATTGCAAAATCATAATCGATAACAAACATAAAATGCAACCTTGTGAGCTCATTATCAAAACTGAATAATTGAGGATACCATCAGAAATAACGATAACTACTTAAAAATTGAAACTTAAATTTGCAGTTCTAAGCATAGCCTGAAGGAAACCTGAAAGAACTTGGACAAAGGCAGCCCAATACATTGATTTCAGCATCATATAATGTGTTGCTTAATAGACTTAAATTGGACTCAAGGAAGAAATAACAAAAATCCAGTGACAAATTCCATGTTTACTTTATCTGCAGTGGAACTTCAAAGGAGTTAATTTAATATTCTATTAAATTCTAAGCAGTGACTCAATAGTACCCTTACGTCTACTAACTCTTGTATTCATACAAGTGTGGTCTTCTATCTTTATTCCCAATGACTGAAATTTCTGGGTTATATGGATTAAATTGACAACTCCTAAAACTTATTTTGCTTCTCCTTGTTGAAGATTAGGTCATATTAGGTTAAGAGCAATAAGAAATGGCTTATGTGAAAACTAATAGACTCATAAAGAATCTGACCAGGAAGATTATGGATGAGTAAATCTCCATACAATAGTTTTAATGACTTTCTTGAAAATATTTTTTGATCCTGCTGCAGGATAACTTCTGGGAGGGAAACTTACTTCCTTGATTAGGAATGCTCTACTGCCTAAAATCTGGTACTTTTGTTCCTTCAACTGTTTTTTTTAATGAGTATGTGAAAATCTTTTATGGGTTTTGGGATAGATTATTATTGGACTTATTACTATCTGTTTCTTATTTTCATCACTTGTTACCATAGAATTACTCAGCAACATTTTCTGAACTTGAATTATTTCATTCGGACTTTATTCAATTGTAAATTCTGTAAACAGTTTGGTACAAAGAAACATCTGCTATCTTTTTTGTTAGGCCGGATTTGACTATCAATAATGACATATTTATATCAGCGCAAACTATTTATTAAAGACATTTTATTGACTCTCAGATTTAATAAGCTACTTTAAAAGTAAATCCATTTCTGTTGAATTGGACTGTTCTTGTTTATGCCTCCCACATTTTTTAAGAATAGCAATCAATAAATAGATTCACTTTGTTGATTACAGCTAGATGGAGCCACCTTTTAGACCTGACATCTTACTGGAAAGCAGCTTGGGTCAAAGACATTACAACACCTCACAAATGTATGCATGTTTTGTTATCTGTACCATGACAAAATGTCACACCACAAAACTATACATAATTCATGAATTTTTAACATAGTAGTAAATGCATGACAAATAGTTCCCTTGGACGGGTGCTGTAACTGCTACTGTCCTTTGTAGAAATATGCAAACGAACTAGGAAGGCAAAATCCACAGGCAACTGACGTCAAACAGGCAGTTTCTTCACAGAGTAAAGAGGGGAGAAAAATAATCTGCCAGGGGTGATATTAGGTCACAGTATTAATGACGACAGAATGCAGATGAAGAGATGTTAAGGGAATATCTAAGAGAATCCCCCAATGATGGGAGTCGGAGATGTGTTTGGGGAATGCCGCCCTCTTATCCCTGTAGCTGCTCGTACTAACACGTGCCCTCTGGTTCAAAAATCAAGCTTAAAATTTTCAACCATAAATGATTCATGCTAATGGATTATAGGCACCATTGCAGTCAGAAAATCTGCAGCTTGTGATCTGAATTGCCTCATAAGGTCATAAATTCTAGGAGCAGAATTAAGCCATTCGACCCATCAAATATAATCCGCCATTCAATCATGGCTAATCTCTTTTTCTCTCTCAACACAATTCTCCTGCCTTCTCTTCATAACCCCGATGCCCTTAAAAATATCCATTTGCTTGGCCTCCACAGCAGTCCGTGGCATATTTATGTCAGCCTCACAGAACTAAATATCAGCTGATATTGCAGAAGCAACTGGTCATAAGCAAAGAGCAGATTTATTAGTAGAGACACACAGGAGAAAAAAAAAAGAAAGAAAATTAGCAAGTGTAACGTATGTCCAAAGGCCAATGTCAGGAAGAAGGTTTTCACGTGGTTGGGGAATGCCCTCCTCTTGTCCCTTTAGCTGCTCGTACTAAGACGTGCAACTAATCATGGCCGTCTGGTTTAAACATCAAGCGTAACATTTCATATCATAAATGATTCATTTTAATGGGTTATATGCACTACGGCAGTCAGATAATCTGCACCTGGTGTTCTAAATAGCCCCTCACAGAACCAAATACCTGCTGATATTGCAGAACAGCCTCACGAAAACAATTGGTCTTTTTACAACACTAGTCATAAGCAGAGAGCATCTCTGAAAGACTAGGACAGATTCTGGTAAAGGTGGTCCATACAGGCAAAAGTCAATACCCTACAAGACAAGATTGGACAGCAAATGTAGCAGCAGGCCCATGGGGATGGGAGTACTCTGGATTATTCATGCAGACATACAGGGGGGGGGGAAAGAAAGGATGATTAGCAAGTGTAACATATGTCTACGGGCAAATGTCAGGAAGGTTTTCATTTTGTCATTGGCAGCATTCCTGGAAATGGGAGAACTGTTCCATAAAAATGCGCTGTATCACAACAGAAAGGGAAGCAATAGATCTGGGAAAAGAGCCAAGCAGTAAAAAGTAAAAAAATATTAAAATATAAACGAAAGACACTCAGAAAAGTGCAGAGAAATAAACTGGCTAATGTAAAAGCAGAAACAATGGAATGTAAGGAAATTAATCAGTTGATGGCTGGAAAACAAATGAGATTTATAAAAGCAACTCGTTACTGCAAACAAAGAAAAAAATCAAGTGAAAGGGAGTAATTTAATTACCCATCACTCATTGAGAAGGAGAATAGATGTGCAGAGCTCCTTTCTCAAGCAGCATGTCTACCTACCCACAAAGGGGAAGGTACTAATGCTATAAGAAATGAAATACAAGTTGATTGTCAAATATAGCCGAGTTCCTTGGGATTAGTGTTCATCACACCAAGCTTTAAGGGCCAATTAGATACATTTCAAACAGACACAAGTGTACAGGATGGGGAAATTATTATTTTTTAAATGAGAAAGCAGCACAGGAGATAAACACAAGGAACTGCCTTTATTTCTTTGAAACACCTGAACTTACTAGTTCAACTGTTACTGGAAAAGGGAAGATGACTGACGGACAGCCAATCACTCAACCATGTAACAAAATCAGCTAGTTTTCCACTTGGTGTGTAATGGCAACCTGCAGAGTGCAAGATATAATAGACAACTAATGATAGAGCACAGGGGCAGAGGAGAAGAGGATTGGATCAGATCTTAAGTAACGGATTAAAAATTATTTATTGACAACAAATAAGTTGGCAAAGGATTTTGTTGAAAGATCTCTAGCGGCAGCTGGGTGGGTATAAGCAGGAAGATTCAGCAGATCAGGTACATGAGGCATTACAATAAACACTTGAACTGTACACACCAGAAAAATACATCTAATGGAACACTAAGTTTTGTAACATCATGCATTGTAAAAGTAATGCGATGGAAAAGTAGATATTTTTTCTAAAACATCATGAAACGCACAATGAATTGCATTTTGACAAAGAAATTGTGAACCAGTGATTACGTCACATGGAGCAACAAGCAAAGATAAACTGCAACAAAAGCAGAAAATGGTCATACGGTCAAAAGTGATACGAGTAGAATTAGGCCATTTGGCTGATCAAGTCTACTCCGCCATTCAATCATGGCTGAACTATCTCTCCCTCCTAACCTCATTCTCCTGCCTTCTCCCCATAACCTCTGACACCTGTACTAATCAACCTGTATAAATGCTGTAAATGTTCTGTTCTAAAAAAGGGTCGCCAATCCGGAGCCCAATTTAACTAATAGGATTGGCTGGCATCAGCGCGATGGCCCAGCAAAGGCTAAAGCCAAGGAAGCGTGTTGAGTGTTATTTGGAGTGGAAGAGAAAAACGTAGTTGGGGAATTCAGTAAAGGAAATACAGGGATGTTTTCAGAGTTTAGTTTAGTTTAGGTTATTGTCACGTGTACTGAGGTGTAGTGAAAAGCTTTTGTTGCATGCTAACCAGTCAGCAGAAAGACTACACATGATTACAATCGATCCATTTACAGTATATAGATGCATGATAAGGGAATAACGTTTAGTGCAAGGTAAAGCTAGCAAAGTCGGATCAAGGATAAGCTGAGGTACATCAATGAGGTAGATAGTAATTCAAAGAGATAGAGAGTAGAGTTGTTAGGGAGGGAGCAAGTCACGCCTAAAAGATACTTACTTGATGGATCTGCCTTTCTTGCTTCCTTTCATTTGCCAGGTTTCCCAAAGTCAAGGTAACCTGCACTACAGCAGTGACAGACAAAACACCCCAAATTTCAAAAAAGACACAGACTCTCTAAAAGTTTCAACAAACAGGCGCGCATAAACAGAATTAGCTGGGATGGGGTCTGGGCGGGTTGAGCTAAAGGGCTGGATTCCATGCTGTGTGACTCGAAATATGTTGTCTGCTGACACTCCCACTAAATGTCTCACCTGGCCCAACTTCTAGATCATGTAAAATAGGAGCTTTTGTTTCTTTGCTCCCATGGAGCCCACTGCCATTCATTTTCTAAGGTCGCTCTTACAGGGGAACTTCCAAAACGAGATTCTGATAGTTGCTGATGTCCATGGGGTGGTGAAAACGTAGAGACTGCAGACCTAGAAGATCAGCAGAAACTACTGAAGGGTCTTTGACCTGAAACATTAACTCCGTTTTTCATCTCGTAGATGCTGCTTGATTTGCAGACGAGTCCTGGCATTTTTCCGTGCATTCCACATAATCATTAACCATTGCCTTTAGCTGAGAGGAAAAGGAAGAAAATTGTGGAGGGATGCAGGCCAGCACTCTGAGCCCGCACCAGGCTATCTAATCACATATTCTCACAAGTCCTCTTACTTTTTGTATCCAGCTGTGCTCGGTACTTATCAAAGCCCTTGAGACGCACTTTGTCTCCCAGCACTTGGAGAAACTCTTCAAATGCAGGACCAGCCACTTCGTTGTTGTACATTTCCTCTTCTGTGCTCTGACCAGCTTTACAGTACATGACACCCACTTTGTGTTGGAAACTAAGCTGTTGGAATAGAAAATGGGTTGCAATTTAATCATATCACAGTGGCTGCTTAAATGATTGGTGAAGCATCAATTCTTTGGCGATGTTGGGCATCAACGAAATGGCATCGCAATGGACTCTCCGATAACCTCTAGCCATAGGTTTTATACCACCGAATCATCATCTATTTGAATACAATTTTGACTTCTCCAAAGAAACATAAATAGCACAAATTCCAGCAAGCCCATTTACCTAAAGCATTGTGTTTTGGAGCGGCAGTACTGGCATCCAGTGAAGGCCAGTCAGGAAAGAACAGAGAATTTCCTTCCTTGGTGGTATTCATAATCCAGTTGATTTCTTGTAACTTCATGGTAATTTCTTTAAAAAAATTAATCAATACCACTTCTCCAAGAGAAGAGCCAGCTTTGAACCGATTTTCTTTTAATATGTGGGGACCTAGCCATCTGGATTACCGAACAAGTAAAGGATCCGCGACGGCATCAAATTCATCACCCTCTGTTTTGGCAGATTGCATTATGTAGGTTTAATAAAAGTATCTGATGATCAAATCATTTTTGCTATTGTCACAACACAGTTACTATCGAGACAAAAGATGACAGCAATCAAACTTTACCGATACAGGCACAAGGATAAATTTAGACATTTGTGTGGAAGTACTGCCAGTACTTTAAGCTTATGGGCTGCAATTTCAATACTTCAGTAGCAGTGCTAAAGTGCACTTGAATCTGGATGGCCTATCACTTTTTACAACAATAAAAAACGTGGCAATTTTCACATTAAGATGATTGAAGGGAAATAAAATGCATCAGGATTTCAATAGTATCAATATCAAAATTTCCAGAAGAGGAATAATCTAGATAACACATGAAAAGTCTCCAGCAGAATTTTGTGACTATCCTTGGAGGAGCATAACATGAAAACAGGTCCTTAGACTTAATGGTAGACACAAAATGCTGGAGTAACTCAATGGGACAGGCAGCATCTCTGAAGAGCTGGAGAGAAGGAGTTAGACTCAATGAGAATGCGCTGACCACAAAGCACTCATTTTATACTAATCTAATTTTATTTTTTGCATATGCCTGTCACCTCCTTCTCGAATCTACCACTCACCCACCCACTGGCTGCAATGTACAGTAACCAATTAACTATTAACCCATACATAGTGTGATGTGGGAGAAATGGGAAGAAGAGTCAAGAATCAAGTTAGGAGTGCTTAATTGTCATATGAACTCGCAACAGAACAATTACATTTTTACTGGCTGCAGCTTAACAGGCACATTAAAACAGTAACACAAATAAATATAATCAATAATTAAATTAATAACGCTAAGACTAGGTTTCCATCGTAGTGCAAAACAGAAGTCGGTAGTGAAATAAAATCATGACATGTACTTATGTACTGTACCAATAGAAATTATTGTCATGATTTTATTTCAACTAAAGAATTACAACAAAATAGAACACTTAAACACATATCTCCTGGGTGCTCATTCACTCAATCTACAAGTAGTTTTGGATGTTTGTAAGTTATATCAGCACTTAATAGAACTAAGTGATCCTAAACACCTGTAAACATGCAAGGAGTGTGATTTGTTGAAAAAGATGAGCAAGATTATTGCATCAAACTGGAAAATATAACTGACGTCATGAGATTATTTGCAGTCTACAATCACATCCCCAAGCAAGCGATAAACTGCAGGCTGTAATACTTCAGTTGAAGTTAAATCCAAGATTTTAGCTGCATCGCCTTATGGTTCTTTACAACAGACATGCTCTAAACGATCAATATAAACTTAAAAAAGATGATACATCATTCATCTCATTAAAACCCCAAACTGTCATCTCCTAGATATGGTCTTCAGTGAAGCACCTGTGGCAAGAGAGCAAGTGAGCAAAAATCCTCCCTCCTTCCATGTCACGGATGTAGAATAAAAACATTATAAAGAAAGCAAGATTAAACAAAGTAATACTCACTCCTTGTTCATCTAATTTCATGAGTTGGTCTGTAACTTTAGGAGTATTCAGTCCCAGTCTCAGGCAGTTAACACTAAGTTCCGGGACAGCAAATTCAAGTACTTCTTTCATAGGTATACCTCTGGCGGTCCCATGCTTGGCTGTTGAAGGAACTGCATCTTCCAAAACAGAACCTCGCAATGTCGTCAGCTGGAAAAATAACATCAAACGAGATTTTACATTGCTGTCCATTCCGGTGCTTTAGAATATTTACTCAATGAGTGACATTGACTCAGGTTCAGTGTTCAATTCTCAGTTTGTGGTGAGTTAGGTGATATATCAGCACCACTCTTGAGCAGTGAAAACATTAAAATCAACAAGGGCCCCATTTATCATTACCAAATATCTTGTTATAAATGTCCATACATAGACATTAGGGTGCAACATGCACACACAAGCTATAATACAAACACTGAAGAATGCCTGACTCTTGTGGTATCACTAACCACATGGTATGATTTGACTGTATAGAACGCAACGTTTTTCACTGTGTCTCATTATGTGTGACAATAGTAAACCAATACCAATACCAACCAAAGGTATCAGCTGAGAACAGTGATGAAAAAGAAGACATTTAATTATCTTGGTTGCATTTCTGACAAATATTAAAAACTTACTTTCGTATGCATTTTTGGTGTCTGGTTTGGAATTGAGGTCTTACCCAGATTATATCGAGTTGAATTTAGAGCTTGGATATAAAGTTAAACCAATAGATCAAGCACAGGGAAATTTCCCTTCCTGCTTGAAAATTAAGGGAAGGGGATTAGCATGTTTATAAATTAACCTGAATCTACATTACAAATGCAACATAATGCTTTACTATAAAAAAGATGCATGCGTAACTTTCAACAGCAGAGTGCTGGTTAAGGATAGTGCACAATCAGATAAAATAGCTGATTGATTTTATGTCACTACCAGACTGAATAACCCCACCACCCGAGGATTTTGGACTGATTTTTTTTAGTCCAGGTTCTGCAGCATTAACTGGGAACACCTTGCAAATGTGTTTGTGATATAGGGACCACACAATTATTCACGATTGATTCCTGGAATAAGAGGCCTGTTTCGTGAACAGAGATTAAACAAACTGTGCCTCTATTGTTGAGGAGTTCAAGTGACTAAGAGGTGGATTTTATTGAAATACATAAAATTCTTACAGGTCTTGAGGATAGATGGAGGGATAATGGTTTCACTGGCTGGAAAAACTAGATGCAGGGATCTTACAATAAAGGGACTGGCGAATAACGATTCAAATCAAAATAAACTCCTTCTTCCAGAGAGCACTGCATCTTTGAAATTCTTTACACAAGAGAAGGGTGGCAGTGGCAAAGCAGTGCATCACAGCACCAGAGACCTGGGTTCGATCCTGACTACGAGTGCTATCTCTATGAAATTTGTACATTCTCCCTGAGTTGTCTCCGGGTGCTCTGGTTTTCTCCCACATTCCAAAGACGTGCAGGTTTGCAGATGAATTGGCTTCTGTAAATTGCCCCTAGTGTGTAGGATACAAAAGTGGGATAACTAAGAACTAGTATACAGATGATCGATGGCTGGCATAGACTCGGTGGACCAAAGAGCCTGTTTCCATGCTGGCTCTCTAAACGAAATTGTGGAGATGTGGTGACTGAGGATATTTCAGACAAAAATTAATAAGGTTTTGGATATTAAGGTAATCAAGGAAAATGGGGTTAGTGCAGAAAGTTGCAGTGAGGTTAAAAAAAAAATCAAACATAATCGTATTGAATGGCAAAGCAGGCCTGGAAAGTCAAATGGCTTTGCAGGCTACTATTTCTTATGTATTTCTTATCGCGCATGAATTATTCCGAATCAACAATTAAACAAGCTCTCTGTTGTATCCTGAACTGCATATGAACCCATGTTGGAAGATAAAAAATGTTGGCCCTACTATTAAGCAGATAACTTGTGCTCGAGGTTCGTTGGTCAATCCATATGAAAGTAATTGTGTGGTTTTATGAAGAATACATTTTGGTTTCTTAAAAATAATACTTCGGCACGGTGGCGCAGTGGTAGATTTGCTGTTTTACAACACCAGGGACTCTGATTTGATCCTGACTATGGGTGCTGTCTATACAGTCTCTCCGTCACCAGCGTAGGTTTTCACTGGGAGCTCTGGTTTCCTCCCACACTCCAAAGACGTGCAGGTTTGTAGGGCTTGGTAAGATTGTAAAAAAGATTGTCCCTCGTGTGTTTGTGTGCGGGGATCACTGGTTGGCATGGATTGTGTGGACCGAGCGGCCTGTTTTTGTGCTGTATCTCAAAACTAAACTAAACTAATTAGAATTCACAATTCAGATTTTTGAAGAGATCAGCTCACAGATTCTAATCTATACCATAACCTTGAAATGGATTACATTTTATTAGACAAATGAACAATGAAACTATTAGCTGTACCTTTGATATTCCTGATCAAGTCCTGCCCAGAGCTAACAGTGGCTTCAGAAATTCTGTCCCAAGTAAACCATTTATTTGCCAAGGAAATGTAGCCTTGGGGTGACACCCTCTGCTTATCATTGTTACTGGCATAAATGTGACATATGTCAGTAATTGTATGAAAAGAGTCGTTGAATCTTTGAATGAGAACATATCGTCACCGCAGTATCTGGCACTGGTATCTGAGCAAACTGCACCACCTCACCTCCGAGGGGCAAAAAACCAACAACACATGCATCAACTCCATTGTGCCAGATTTAAAGCAAACAAAATGCTGTTTAAATCTCAATGGCGTGTTTAGCCTGCAATCAAATTATTCCAACATCTTTATTGCATTCCAAATTGGCCTCAACTGATAATGCATAGACAAAGCCAGTCGATGTGCAATCACAAGAGTGTTAACACATTCGATTAGTTATTTTAAAAAATGCAAATATTTGATTAGATTTGAAATCCAATGGAGAAAGACAGCAATTTGAAGTGTAGAATTAACAAAGGTACTTTCGGACCATCTCAAAATGGAAACATTAAGACTCTACTATATGTGCCAGCTTCCATATCTGATTTCTACACTTTTTCACTTTCCTCAAACCCTGATCTGAAAAATGTCATCTTATATCAGTATTCTTCCTCAATTTGTAATCCACAAATCTATTCGACACAATTTTCCCCAACAGAAATTAGTACTGCTTTTCAGGGAGTTCAGTGGCGTGTGAAAGGATGCATTTGTCTCACCTGCAACAGTCATTAAAAGCTGACATAATCCTTAAATATTTAAGTGTTAAAAATATTAATTGAACATATTTAGGAAAATATATTTTCAACTTCAGACCATTCAAATTTCCACATTGTTCAATTACTTGACAATCTTTCACACTTTATGTGAAATACCTAACATGTGGTCATTGTTCATGGTCTTACATGTAACACTAGAAAGCTTCTTCACTGCAGGACAAATATAAAGAGCAAATGATAAACCGGAACAGTGATTTATCACAGTGCAATACAAACACAATTTTTCACACTCAGTACGTGTAAGGCAATTTACTAACCAAATACTGCAACTTCTCATATAAAAGTCCCTGGGACTGTAAAAATACAGCTTCAGTGTGGAAAATCGATTGCAAGCTGCTGAGAAATTACTTCCTAAGTCTAAAATATTATTTGTTTAACATTCGTTTAACATCAGTAATGGTTCTCAGTGATAGTTGCCTTTTTGGTGTAAACTGGTTGAGCCTGGAAATCTCTGTGAAATGTCATCAACACTGAACTAATGGAGAGAGTTTGAAACTTATTTTCAACCTCATTTTACAGAATTTCTAAAGGGATAATTGATGAGAGTTCGCATTTTCACAGTAGTGGGCCAGTTAAAATGGGCAGTGTGTAACTAAATTGCTGCCCATATCCAAACGGTATATAAGAAGACATCTTTGTACATCTACTGGCATGACTCAGTCTTCCATTATTTTAGTACTTTGTTCATAAATATTGGTCAGAAAAAGCAAGTGATTGTCTAATGTTGAATCTGTTTGCATTTCCATGGCGTTGGGCTCCAGATGAATGCCATCGCCAGAACAGGAAGCTAGTTGCAGCTTGGTAAAATCACATATTTGCCAGCTTGACATAATTGACAGCACACCTGTCTCAGTCAGACATGGACTAAGAATCTATTCAATGATTACAACATGCTATCCAGACTGGAGCAGTTTGGGAACAATTTCTTGTCTCACAATTATAAATACTTCTCAGATATCTTTGGCGCCTCTTCTGCACAAAAAAAATAGCCCTGGTTATACTGTTAAAGATGCTGTCTTTTAGTCAAGAGATTACACAATGCCTTATAATGACATTGAGAAACCTTGCGGCACTGCTTGCACAAGCAACAAAACAATTGCAGCAATGTCCAGCCAACATCTCTTCCTTCAAGCAAAAAGGTTGGTCACTGTTATTTGTTTGCCAATTCAGGGAGGAAACTAGGTTGATCTTCTGCGGATTTATGCAGCATGGAAACAGGCTATACAACCCAACTCCTCCTTGCCAATCAAGATGTTCATCTAGGCTACTCCCATATGTCTGCATTTGACCCATATATTGATCGGGCTATCCAATCCATGCACCATCCAAATGTCTTTTAAATGTTGTTGTAGTACAGTGTTGTTATAGTACCCGCCTCAACCACAGCGTGTGGCTGCTCGTACCATATGCCGACCAAACTATGTGTGAAAAAGTTACTCCTCAGGCTCCTATTAAATCTTTCTATTCTCGCCTAATTCTTTCTCCCCTCACCTTATATGAGAAAATAGTCACTACATATCATTGCACAAGGCATCCTTCTGAGACATCTGAGACATGTGAGGTGGTAGCAGAGATGCAAAATCAATAAGCTACAAGGAGATATATGCGAGGTACTTGGAAGATAATATTTATTGAGATTTTCAGTTTCCAGTTTTTTGCAATTTGAGAACACGTATGAATCCCTTTTGTTAAATGTTTGATTAGCATTCATGGTGAACAATTTTAAATGCATGCAATAGAACCATCACTTCAATTAATAATAAACCGTTTCACTTCTCTCACCTCACTTGTTCTTAGGATGATTCGGTAGTGGTACTGAGGTCCATGCTCTTTACTGTCCTCCAGTTTTTCCCGTCTAATGCTCACTGCCACAGGACCCAAATTTTCATCCACCCCAAAATAGTTTGAGTGTTCTGTGGAAACATAAGTCAGTTTAAAAAAAGTCTATTTGGTTATGCCAGTTATTTGTACAGGAAATAAAATTAGCACTAACAGAATTCCACTTGCCTGTGTATACAATTGGCATTTGAAAAGATTAGTTCTTGAGGCACAACATCACAATATGGCATCATTTTTACCATCTTGTCACAAATGGCAAAAATTTAAATTTGAAAATGAAGTTATTATCCTGACTAATTTATCCATTCATGTTTGATTTATAGTTGTTGACATATCATTGCAAGATAGTGGTCTATTTCACCCCAATCATTTGTAAAGAAGTCCATTCAAAATAGCATTTTCTTCCCAGCATTCCAAAATTCTATCTATCGAGCAAGGCGGTAACATAAAACAATCCTCATAAAACACGTACTGCTTCTGAATAAACTTCCCTGCACATTTCTCCATCAGCTTGAAATAAACTGGTTTTCTCCGAGATCTTCGGTTTCCTCCCACACTCCAAAGACGTACAGGTATGTAGGTTAATTGACTGGGTAAATGTTTTAAAAAATTGTCCCTAGTGTGTGTAGGATAGTGTTAATGTGCGGGGATCGCTGGGCGGCGCGGACTTGGTGGGCCAATGGGGCCTGTTTCCGTGCTGTATCTCTAAATCTAAATCTAAAAAAATCTAAATCTAGAAGGAATTGTTCCTTCCTTTAGGATACAGAAAAAAAACTGATGACAATGGAGAAAATGACAATGATAAAGATGCCTGGAGAAATGTTTTTGACAGATGTCTAATCCCCATGATTATTTCATCGTGCCCAAGATGAGAAAATCCAAATGGAAACTTGTAGGACCTTCACTTATAGCATTAATGTGTAAAATTGAAATTGGGACTGTGAACACTGAAACTTCCTCAAATCTACACCAAACTCCAACACTTCATTTTACTATTGCATTTTGGGTAAAGTATTTTCTTACCAAGGATTAATTTCATAATATGAAGTTATGGAAAGGTAATGTGAAATGAGTAAACCAAACACAAATTTTCTGTGTACAAACTACTGCTTAGATATCATAATCATAATCATACTTTATTAGCCAAGTATGTTTTACAACAGATGAGGAATTTCATATGCCATACAGTCATACCAATAAAAAGCAACAGAACACACAAAATACATTTTAACATGAACATCCACCACAGTGACTCCTCCACATTCCTCACTGTGATGGAAGGCGAAAAAAAGTTCAATCACTCCCTTCTCTATCCTCCAGCGGTCGGGGGCCTCTAACCTTCCGTTGAGGGACAATTTTGACTCCCGTAGATATACTGAACTTTCAAAGTTGATGGTGTCGACTTTCCCTCTAATTTAAGCCAACCATCAGAAGAAGCTCAAGATGAGGGAAGAGATTAAAAGTGGAGCATCTTTTTGACATCAGCTCTCGAAGGTTAGTTCCAGTAATTATATCTGTTAGATGATACGTTCATTTTGGAATTCTTCACCGAGATGATTTGCCCCAAGCCCTGACTAAAATCGTCTATAATGACATTTACAGTCTTGCAAGATGTGACTGATAGCATTTTCCTTTAGTTGACCAAAAATATAATTACATCTGGACAAGCTCTGAGTGATGAGAACTTACAACTAATCACACAGTGTTCCACAAAATCACATGGACCAAAGTACTGCCAAGTTCAACAACCGTTGAAAGCACAGTTAGCTGCGTGCACAACTGACTTTGAGGCTTCAGGAAGCAATTTTCTTTACCAACAAGAAACACGTTTCCCAAACACATTCTTCAACATTCCACACTGGAAAGCACGAGGACAAACAGTTCCCATTATATAATGTTTTGCTATCGTTCCTATTATCAAAAATCTTGTAATCTAGCTCGATTAAATCAAAATAAACCAGTTCCAAGAAGGAGGAGGATAGATAAATCTAGGATTATCAGAAAAGAAACAAACGCAAAGGTTCTATCAGCCAGTGCAATGATGATAAAATCATCGTCAAACAAACTCTATGGTCCACAAAATCCATACAGATCATAAAGCACCCAAATACACTAATACTATAATCACATTTAATTCTCCCAATATTGTAAGCGCCACTCCTGGTCTCCTGCCTCACCATTTTACAAAACACCTTTGCGCAGCCTACGGGTAGTCCTGGTTTCCAGTTACCTGTCACTTTATCTCTTCAATCTCACCTTCTAACTCAGCATATGACAGTCATCAAAATTTAACAACAATTTCATAAAATTCAAATAGCTGCATTCCCAGCTGTTCAATCTCCAAACTTCAGCTTTCATTTTTATTCTCTCTTTTCTACTGATAATTTCATACATTTGTCTCCTCATCCACCCAGTCCTTTTTCGCACTCATTAGACCTTTATCACTCTTTCATTTGGTTCCAGCAATTCTTTGTTACTTTGCCACCTCCATGATATCAGATCTCCCCTTCATTCTCTCTAACCCTCCCCATTCCTCTGCAACTTAAAAGCTTTCTTCATCTCTCTCACCTTTTCCAGATTAAAAAAAAGATCAGTGACCCAAAATGTTAACTCTGCTTCTCCCTCTTGACCGTGCCTGACATATTGAGAATTTCCAGCATTATAACATATAACATATAACAACTACAGCATGGAAACAGGCCTGTCCGGCCCTACCAGTCCACGCCGACCATTCTCCCTGACCTAGTCTCATCTACCTGCACTCAGACCATAACCCTCCAAACCCCTCCTATCCATATACCTATCCAATTTGCTCTTAAATAATAAAATCGAGCCAGCCTCCACCACTTCCACCGGAAGCCCATTCCATACAGCCACAACCCTCTGAGTAAAGAAGTTCCCCCTCATGTTACCCCTAAACCTTTGTCCCTCAATTCTGAAGCTATGTCCCCTTGTTGGAATCTTCCCCACTCTCAAAGGGAAAAGCCTACCCACGTCAACTCTATCCGTCCCTCTCAAAATTTTAAAAACCTCTATCAAGTCCCCCCTCAACCTTCTACGCTCCAAAGAATAAAGACCCAACCTGTTCAACCTCTCTCTGTAGCCTAAGTGCTGAAACCCAGGCAACATTCTAGTAAATCTCCTCTGTACCCTCTCCATTTTGTCGACATCCTTCCTATAATTTGGCGACCAGAACTGCACACCATACTCCAGATTCGGCCTCACCAATGCCCTGTACAATTTCAACATTACATCCCAACTTCTATACTCGATGCTCTGATTTATAAAGGCAAGCATACCAAACGCCTTTTTCACCACCCTATCCACATGAGATTCCACCTTCAGGGAACAATGCACAGTTATTCCCAGATCCCTCTGTTCCACTGCATTCCTCAATTCCCTACCATTTACCCTGTACGTCCTATTTTGATTTGTCCTACCAAAATGCAGCACCTCACACTTATCAGCATTAAACTCCATCTGCCATCTTTCAGCCCACCCTTCCAAAAGGCCCAAGTCTCTCTGTAGACTTTGAAAATCTACCTCACTATCAACTACTCCACCTATCTTAGTATCATCTGCATATTTACTAATCCAATTTGCCACACCATCATCCAGATCATTAATGTAAATGACAAACAACAGTGGACCCAACACAGATCCTTGGGGCACTCCACTAGACACTGGCCTCCAACCTGACATACAATTGTCAACCGTTACCCTCTGGTATCTCCCATTCAGCCATTGTTGAATCCATCTTGCAACCTCACTATTAATACCCAACGATTTAACCTTCTTAATCAACCTTCCATGTGGAACCTTGTCAAATGCCTTACTGAAGTCCATATAGACAACATCCACAGCCTTGCCCTTATCAATCTCCCTGGTAACCTCTTCAAAAAATTCAAGAAGATTAGTCAAACATGACCTTCCAGGCACAAATCCATGTTGACTGTTTCTAATCAGGCCTTGATTATCCAAATAATTATATATATTGTCCCTAAGTATCTTTTCCATTAATTTTCCCACCACAGACGTCAAACTAATAGGTCTATAATTGCTAGGTTTACTTTTAGAACCTTTTTTAAACAAAGGCACAACATGCGCAATGCGCCAATCTTCCGGCACCATCCCTGTTTCTAATGACGTTTGAAATATTTCCGTCATAGCCCCTGCTATTTCTGCACTAACTTCCCTCAATGTCCTAGGGAATATCCTATCAGGACCTGGAGACTTATCCACTTTTATATTCTTCAAAAGTGTCCGTACCTCCTCTTCTTTAATCCTCCTAATTTCCATCACTACTCTACTTGTTTCGCTTACCTCACATAATTCAATATCCTTCTCCTCGGTAAATACCGAAGAAAAGAAATTGTTTAATATCTCCCCCATTTCTTCCGGCTCAGCACATAGCTGTCCACTCTGACTCTCTAATGGACCAATTTTATCCCTCACTATCCTTTTGTTATTGACATATCTGTAGAACCCCTTGGGGTTTACTTTTACATTACTTGCCAAAGCAGCCTCATATCTTTTTTTCGCTTTTCTAATTTCCTTTTTAAGATTCCTTTTACATTCTTTATATTCCTCAAGAACCTCATTTACTCCCTGCCGCTTATATTTATTGTATTCTATGTTTTTTTTTCAGATTTCCAACAACTTCAGTATTTGACGTTTGGACTCAGCTGTATTGTACTCCTGCACTGAACAGACTGTTGATGGGAAGGCATCCGGTCATATAGCTCATGGTAAAGCGTCACTCAGGAGGAAAGCACATTATTCCACACTTGTATGCATTGAAATTATACAAGCAAAAAAGATCCATCTGGTGAAATGTAAGGATCACAATAACAGTGGTGCAATAATCTTGCAAGGAGCAGCAGACTGACAATCCCCAACTGAGGACCCTTGTATCATCTCAAGAGCTTTGAACTTCCAGAAGTCCTCGTTGCTGGCACTCCAACTATTCCGATGTTTGGGTAATGTGCACTCCAAGCTGAAGAAGGGTCTCGACCCGAAATGTCACACATTTCTTCTATCCAGAGATGCTGCCTGCCCCGCCAAGTTTCACCAGCATTTTATGTCTATCTTCGGTGTCTGAAGTTCCTTCCTCCACACAAGATCTGCCAAAGCTCAGCAGCTCCATTCATGCTAATGGAGAGGAAACCACTCAGGGAGACGGGTGGGAAAGAAGTTCAGAGAACTTACATTCTTTCCATTGGGTTTCAAGCTGTTCAGACATTTGAAATGCTCGTTATTTTAAAATGTTAATTTTTAAATGATTTTAGTAATTAATTTATTTTAATTTTTGATAATTTATTCTTGAATGCTTGTTAGTCATTTGTTTTTTTATGGACAGCTGGCAAGGGATATGGCTTAATTAACCGTCAATGCTACACAGGGGCATTCTGGTCAGAAGCCAGCTTTGGGATCAATTTGCCATTGCAAAACATAGTGAGAGAAACAAAACTAAATGACTCATGAGGTTGGGGAAACTTTTAATGTGCATCTGCATCTCTGGCCATATGCATTTGGAACTCAGTTTTTGGAACTCAGTCCATTTGGAACTCAGTTTTACAAAACCTTGTCAATCATCTGAAGATTTGTAATCCAAATATGCTATGTAAATTTCTTTCAAAATTAAATGCACATTTTATTTAATTTGATATAATATGTTTTAACAAACAACCCTGGCTGTTAGTATCCTTATCCGACAACCCGTCTGGAAAAAGACTGCTGATCAAAAGGAACGGGCACAAATCAACTCCACAAAACAAAATTTGAAACAAAATCTTTTGAACTTTACATAAATTTAAAGGACAATTAAATGAAAAAAAATTGGCCTGAGAACTGAGATGAAGCTTAAAATGTCAGCGTGCCTCCACTATAGAACTTTGATAGATCCAAGGCATTGGGGGGGGGGGGGGGGGGGGGGGAGGAGGAGTGAATAATTACCTAACAAAAATGTTCTTTCACTGCTCAATTGGTCTATGATCTGATAAGGTATTTCGTGATGAAATTTAGAAACAGGTTTCTCCCCAGAAGTGCTCACATCTTTGGCCAATATTTCACTTAATACTGAGGAAATACTACACTACTGAAGGTGCCATCTGTCAGAAGTAAACAAACCTATTTACCGTGAATGGAGGTTTACACCACCATTTGGAGCAGCAATCAGCCCTTCTCATCGCAGCAGATTAATTCATCGTAACACCTTTTATGGAACCTGGCAGTGCACAGCTGATGGCCAGAGTTGCTTACAGTGTGTACCTGAATAGTCATCCTTAATCTTGAGGGATTGTATAAAAATAAGAGAAAAAGTAACTGTCTTCGAGGATCTTCGAGACATCCCAAGAGCATGAAAGGCAATACATGTAAAGGCAACCTCTAAATTTTTCTGATTGTCATTTTATTCCATATTGTTCAGATGTATGAGTATTTCCATTTAAAAAGTTGATAACATTAGAGGATGAAAGCTTTAAATGAAAAGAGACAGGACAACAGTGAGATTAATGGTGAAAAGATGATAAGATTGTACAGATAGAAAAACATACAATGCTTATATTATGAAATGGACACCTAAAAATAAAACAGATTTTAAAAGCAAGAAATCTTAATTTATAGGCCTGTGTAAAGGAGCTAGATTAGCTGAAACACTGAATTCATAACCAATAATAAGCAACAGTCTGGGAGCAGTACAATACTGCAATGAAATTCAGTTAATATAGTTATATAAACCAGAAAAAACCCCAGAATAATATAGGTAGGAGAGGAAATCATTTATATTGGACATTATATGAAGTCATAAACGGTAAACAAAAATAAGAGTAATGCCTTTTAATCAGAAAAAAAAACTTCATTAGTTATTTTCTTTGTAGCAGATAGTGAGTGTAATGATGGCCTGAATGTTCCAAGCAGCACACTGCAATCACATTCTGAAGGATTAAATTGTACATTAATTACTGCAGGATTAGCAAGAAACAACAGTTCTGCATGTGGAAATAGATCATGTTAACGGAAGTTACTTTAAAAATACAATTAAGATGTTGTCCTTCTGATTTGTTCCAAATAAAGCACTGATTTCAAAAGGGACTGCGATGTATAATAATTTATATTTTAAAGGCAATGAATGTCCCTTGGGTTTTAAGAGTCCAAAAATTAACAGTCAAACTAGTGCAGTAAAGTTTAAAGCAATACCATCCTCCATAAAAACATTGATTTCAAGTACACCATTTAGAAATGGCAAAAGTTCTACAATTTGATCAATTGCTGAGACTGGAAGGATATTGCAAGACTTTTAGTTTGAAAGTACCTTTATTTCCTTGCAAAGAGTTGGACATCTCCTTGGCTGCAGTTGCCTATTGCTCTTTCAACTCCCTCCTCAGACTAAATTAAACCAGATTGGCATTGTTCCAAATTGAATGCCCTTATATCTATCTATATATATATATATATATATATATTTATAAATATATATACTACTAAACTCAGATCTTGTGTATATATATATATATATATATATACATATATATATATATACATATATACCTATATCCGTATATATATACCTATACCTATATCCGTATGTATCTATCTATGTATTTCTGTGATTTTGCCAAAACAGTAAACCATACCGCCACAATTTTTGGGCCACCTTAATCACCACTCTCGTGGGGACTGTTTATAACATGTTTTATTTAAATTGGTCTTATATTTTTAAAGTTACAGACATCTTAAAGTTCAAAAATCTTCTTTCTAAACACATTTTTCCAAGGGCTGCTGTGCGTATGATGTCACCATAGGGCATGCACGGACTCTCTCCTCGTTAGCGGAGCCGCCCGCCCGCAATCAGGGGCTCCCCTCTCCTCTCGCTTCTCTCCTCTCGCTTCTCTCTCCCCTCTTTCCCCTCTCCCCTCACCCCCACAACCGCCACGAGTAATCCCAGCTCGGCTAGGCCAAAGCCGCCGCCGCGCTGCCCATCTCCAATAGTCTGCCACTCCGGGAGAGTAACAGTGGGGGGGACGGGGAGGGTGGGAGGAGGAGAGAGTGGGGGTGGGAGGGAGAGTGGGTCTGGGGAGGGGGACAACTGGGGTGCTTGGTGGTGGGGGAAGAGAGAGTCGGAGACAGGGGGATTGTGGGGAAAGGGGGGGTGGGGGAGAGTAAGAGTGGGATGGGGGAGGAGAGAATATGGGGTGGGGCAGGAGAGAGTGGGAGAAAGGGGGGTGGTGGGGAAAGGGGAGGTGGGGGAGAGTTAGAGTGGGGGTGGGGGAGGAGACAGTGGCCTCCTCAGTCACACCCTCTCCCCTTCCCTGCCCCCCCCCCTCTACGAGGAATGGGCCCACTTTGTCTAGTATATTACTAAAACCCTGTGTTTGTTTGTTTGTATGTGTGTATGTGTCCACTATAACTTTTTTGGTTCGCCCAGCCAAAACGGTACACCATAACGCCACAATTTTTGGCGCACGTTACTCACCATTATTCTGGGCATAATGCCTAACAAACTCTCATTCAAATTGAAGCTACATTTTTAAAGCTAGAGAGATTTTAAAGTTTAAGAATTTCCTTTCTAACCCATTTCTTGAAGGTCTTCAGCGTGTGACGTCACATTGGCACCCATGCGACTGTGAGAGATGTTACTCGGGCGAGCCCCCCCCCCCCCCCCCCCCCACTATTCAGCGTGTGGAGTCACAATAGGACACGCACGTCTTTAAGAATAGCGCTCTTCACTCCCCCCCCCCCGGGAGGACCAGCGGGAGGACCGATGCCTATCCCAGCATGCCTCGCGTCTGCCTTCCCCTCATGGTGCAGCGCGACGCCATTCCCCGCACCTCGCGACTAACAGCACTCAATGCGTGAGCCACGACCCGGTAAGCGGGTTTTAACTTTTTTTTAAAAGAATGGAAATTGTTCTCCCCACTTAAAAACACCCCATCCTCTCTGCGGAGGCTCGGACCCGTTGTGGATGTTAAAACCCGCTTACTTCATAGATTAGACTTAAAAAAGCCATTTAAAAAAAATTAACAAACCGGGGGTGGGTGGGGGGGGCTCGTCCGAGTAACTGCAGTGGCCAATGGGGCGGGGCGGGAGGGGGTGACGAGAGCGTCAGGGGAGGGGAGGATGGGGGAAGAGGAGGATGGGGAGGAGGAGGAGGAGGAGGAAGGGGGAGGGGGAGGATGAGGATGAGGATGGGGGAGGGGGAGGATGAGGATGGGGGAGGATGAGGATGAGGATGGGGGAGGGGGAGGATGAGGATGGGGGATGAGGATGGGGGAGGGGAGGATGAGGATGGGGGAGGATGAGGATGAGGACGAGGGGGTGGGTGGAGAGGGTGAGGGGTGGAGAGGGGAGAGTGGGGGTGGGGGACGAGGGGGAAAGGGGGAATGGGGACAGTGGGGGTGGGGACAGGGGGCAGGGGAGTGGGGGGATGGGTAAGAGAGAGTGGGGGTGGGGGGGAAGGGGAACAGTGGGGGGGCAGGGGAGAACGGAGTGGGGAGGAGGGGATAGTGCAGGTGAGGAGGAGGGGAGAGTGGGGTGGGAGGAGGGGAGTGGGGGTGGGGGAGAGTGGGGGTGGGGAGGAGGGAAGATTGGGGGTGGGGGGAGAGTGGGGTGCAGCCAGGGAGAGTAGGGGTGGGGGGAGGGGATGGGGTTGGGGGGAAGGGAGGGAGGTGGGGGTGAGGGGAGGGGGGTGAGGGGAGGGGGGAATAGGGGTGGGGAGGGGGGAATGGGGGTGGAGGCAGGGCTGGGGGAGTGGGGGTGGGGGCAGGGGAGGGGCAAGTGGGGTGGGGGCAGGGGAGGGGCAAATGAGGGTGCGTGGGGAGGATGGAGTGGGTCAGTGGGGGGAGGAGGGGGGATAAGGGGGATTGAGTGGGGGGGGGGGGTTGAGGGTGCTACACCAATACAGGAGAGGCTTTGGGTCCAGGGCTCACTCAGTCACACCCTCTCCCCTTCCCTGTCCCCCCTCTACGAGGAATGGGCCCAACGGGTCCACTTGGTCTAGTCTATTTATAAAAACAATCCTAACAAATTGATTAATTTTCTATGGCTATTGTCAAAGCTTTCTTACCTACACATAATTCTAAATAAATTTGCAAGATTGCTTTGTCCAACTGGTCAGAGAATGGAAAGGTTGGCAGAACAAAAAAAAAAGCTGATTTTTTATTGGACTGCTTAGTCCTGCAAGACCTGTTTCAAATATAAATTGTTTTCGCTTTGTGGGGATGAAGGGGATTAATTTTATGGATGCATGCTTTAAAAATAAATACAAACGTCTTACTATATATGGGAATAGATTGAGTGAGAGGAGGAGAGATTTGGTTTAAAGAAATAAAAGCTGATTAGGGAAGTAAAACGGTTCCAAATAATCCTGTCACGTCCAAAGCAATACACAGAATATGTATTCTAGGACAAGGCAACAAGCATGCTAGAGAAATAATTTGAGTGATTGCAAGCAATACTATTTCCTTTTAAATCTACAGTTGGATCAGTGTTAAAACAGAAAGAGTTAATGGCACATTTAGGACAATAACACATATCCCATAACAACTATTGTAGAGGATCAACTGAGTCAATGTCAGATAAATGGATTTGGGTTAGAGCATGGTTACCTGACCTAAGCCCTCCTTCATGTACTCTATGTCCTTGCAGTAAGACTCAACATTCACTTTGTCTAATGTAGAAATAAGGAACTGTCAATGCTGGTTTACAAAAAAAGGCACAAGTGCTCAAGTAACTGAGCGGGTCAGGCAGCGTTGGTTGCTACTTGATCTGCTGAGTTCCTACAGCACTTTGTGTCTTTATTTACTGTGCCTGCTTAATTAAATTTTGCTCCTTCAGGCTAACATTCTGCGTTTTGGACGCTGAGATTTATCTGCATACCAGCGTCTCACACAACTGTAATTAAACTTTTCAATCTGTTATTTTATTTCCTTAAATAAAGGAACCAATGTATTGTTTCATTGATAGAACCCAATTCACAGTAAAGATGACCCTTTTTACTGTTCACCACAACCAGAAATCTAACTCCACTCTCACAATCTCATTCTCAATGAACTGCTATAGTTGCAATAACGTACTGTCCCAGACCTCTAGGAGGGCTTTTCATGTACTCATGTTGGGACAAAATCACAATGGCTTAAGGTTCCCGGTCAGGAAGTTGTAGGCTGTAACACAAGATGACAACATGGGCACATGTGCTGGTAATTTGTCCTCAAGATAAGCTTATTTCACATGTATCACACCAAACAGTTGCCAGATTTAAAACTAGGCCTTCCCTACAGGGAATATGGGAATCCTGGATAATGTATAATGTAGCAGAATGAAAGGTTTGTACAGTTATTAAAACAGTTCTGCAACATCGAACAAATCACTCTGACAATGTTACTGTTCTATTGTTTTAAATATGTAGATGGTAGTGCACGAACTCAAGATAAAGTGACAGACGAGCAATGTATGATTTGATAAAAAATGTCAACATTGCTCGAATACCAACCGAAGAATAATCATCTTCATTCCCTGTCTGCTCTTCTCATCACTTTGCTCATTTAGTTTCAAGGACAGGAGCAAAATGCTTAAAATTTAACATGGTTCTGAAATAACTTTGAATGTGAAGGAGAATAACAAGAAGAATGAAGGAATTACTAAGTAATCAAGTGCTTGAGCATGAAGGATTTAGTACTCGTGTCTGAATATCTAAGGAATTGAAACTTTTTAACAAAATCAGTTTAGAAAAAATTGTGACAGTGAGGATGCTGTTGTTTCCTGGGAAGAAAACATGTTGCTGTGGGTGCCAGATGAAGAAGATAGGAAAATGCAAGGGTTTGCAGTTTGGCAGGAAGAACTAAAATGCGGAATGTTAAATAGTGGAGTAAGACTACAAAATACTGCTGTGCAGAGCAATTTGTGTTCTCATTTTTGAAGAAGTAACCAAGAAGATTGACAAAGGCATGGCCATAGACGTTGTTTATTTGGACTTCAGCAAGGCTTTGATAAGGTTCCGCATGGCAGGCTGCTCTGGAAGGTTAGATTGCATGAGCTCCAAGGAAACCTAACCAGATACAGAAATGTCTGCATTGTCAGGATCAGAGGGCAGTGGTGGAGGGCGTTTTACGGGCTGGTCCATAATGAGTGGTGCATCGGAGCTATCGGTTCTAGGCCCATTGCTGTTTGTCATCCATATGAACAAATTGGATGAGAATGTACAAGGCATGATCAATATATAAATATGCTTGCTGATAACACTAAGTAGATGGTGTCATTGACAGTGAAGGAGGATATCAAGAATGACAGCAGGATCTTGATCAGCTGGGCAAGTGGGTCGAGGTATAGCTAATGGAGTTGAATGCAGATAAGTGTGAGGTGTTACATTTTGGGACGTCAACCTAGGAGAAACAAACAGTAGGGCATTGGGGTGCATTGTCGAACAGAGGGACTTGGTACATAATTCCCTTAAAGTGGCATCCTGGTTTATAGGGTGGTGAAGGTGGTATTTGGCATATTGGCCTTCATGAGCCAGGAAATTGATGAGAGAAGTTGGGACATAATGTTAGAGTTGAACAAGACATTAGTGAGTATTGTGTTTAGTTTTGATCACCTTGCTGTAGGAAGGATAGTTAAGATGGAAAGCATGATTTTAATGCCCTTTCGACTGTGTTATGGCCTTGAGCACGCTCTATTGCATTTCTGGACATGTTGTCTAATAACACATGAATAGATGAAATCACAAAATCAGAACCCTGAACCACTTATAGGGTCATGGAGTCATAGAGTGATGCAGTGTGAAAACAGGTCCTGCTGCCCAACTTGCCCACACCAGCCAATATATCCCAGCTACACTAGTCCCATCTGCCAGCTTTTCGTCCAGATCCCACCAAACCTGTACAATCCATGTACCTGTCTAACTGCTTCTTAAATGTTGGGATAGTCCTTGCCTCAACTACCTCCTCTTGCAGCTTGTTCCATACACCCTCCACCCTTTGTGTGAAAAAGTTACCCCTCAGATTCCTATTAAATCTTTTCCCCTTCACCTTAAAATCTGGAGAATCTCGCAGACATCCCGTAAAAGACTTAACTCCCTCTTGAATTACTCACATTAGTAATTCAGTATCACAAAAGTCCATTTCACGAGTTAATTGCTTTGTATGTGAAAACTTTGATATTGTTTCTCCATTTTCCTCTGATCATTTCAAATATCTGTCATTATCATTTCTTATCTTTAAAGTGCTGCATCAACGAGCTTATACTTTCCTTTATCACAATTTGCGCAGTCTGACTCCTCACTTGAATACTGTCCCAGAAACAATATAAGCTACTAAATGTTTTAGGATATTTAAAGATATAGTTAATAAATATTTTAGAAATAAATTGTAAGGGTGTGGTAATGGCAGAAATGAATAAGAAGTGCAAGATTTTAGGAATGAAATGCCCTCCTGTGCTGAGGTAACTTTGACTTGACACTGTTGCAGATCTAACACAAATTTGCTTTCCCATGTTCCTGCGAGTACGATTGCCGCCAGTACACACCTAACTGGCTACCATCCAACTAATGGTTAATGTGTCTGAAACCACACAGATACCTATATCATGTCTCATCCAAATCTTGTTCATACATCATTTCTGAACTTAATGACCTAGACTATCCAGACTAAAAAACAAAGTGAAATAGTAACAGAAAAATCAGCATAATTCTCTGCACTTTCCAAAAACGTCTGTCTTCTAAAGACTCGGCCATATAAAAAATTGATTCTCAATTGGTAGCACTAAACATGCTTTATCGTACCAGCAGCGTTGTGCTCTGCCTCTGAAATTCATTTCCATTGAATTCAATGGAATTAACTTTGGAGATAAACTCAACATGCTGCTGCATTTAGTGCAGGCAATTGAAAATGTTTTTTGAAACAATCTTTTCATACAAGCCTTTGGCTAACCCCACAGCTCGCTCATTCTCACCATACTTTGGCGGTCTCTTTTCTATTCAATGGTGAAGCACGATGTAATGTTTTCCTAAACATGAAAAAGGCACTACATAAATTGAAGTTGATCATAAGGTCATAAGTAATAGGAGCAGAATTAGGCCATTCGGCCCATCAAGTCTACTCCGCCATTCAATCATGGTTGATCTATCTCTCTCTCGAAACCTCATTCTCCTGCCATCTCCCCATAAACCCTGACACCCGTACTAATCAAGAATCTATTTATCTCTGCTTAAAAAATATCCTTTGACTTAGCCTCCACAGCCTTCTGTGCTTTAGTGTTACATGAATAACTTAAAGGAGGCACATAAATGAAAGGAAGCACATAAATTATATCCTGGTCGAGGCCGGTAGGAAAAGATAAACAGTGGTGGCACAGTGGTGCAGCATTAGAGTTGCTGCTTTACCTCGCTAGAGATTATGTTCGATCCTGACTATGGGTGCTGTCAGTATGGAGTTTGCACGTTCTTCCTTGCTTGGGTGTTCTCTGCATGTTCCGGTTTCCTCCCACATTCCAAAGATGGGCAGGTTTTTAGGTTAATTCGCTTCTGTAAATTGTCCCTAATGTGTAGGATAGAACTAATGTATAGGCTGATTGTTGGTTGATGTGGACTCGGTGAACTGAGCAGTCTGCTTCCACACTCTATCTCTAAACTAAACTAAAGTAAAGCATCAACTACCCAAGAAAAGAAGAGATAAGGACATTGAAAGGCCTTTTTTAAAGCAAGTGTTTTGTGACAAATGTGATTTTAGTGTTATATGAATGAAAGATTTTTGTCTTTAGATTTATTGAATCAAAATTAAAAACAAGATTAAATAATGTGAAGCCCTGCATTATGTTGCAGCCTCCAAAATGTAACAACTGATGATTTCTTAAAGTTTAGATTACTTCAACACAGGCTAAAAGATAACATTAAAAGTGTTCTGCAATGTGGTAGTAGAATTTAACTTCACAGATAATCTGAACTCCAAAGGATTTAATTGGATAATATTTTATAAATAAATTCTAAATAGTGCAGTAAAAGCAAATGTGATTTATTGCCAAGAGTACAAAATAATGCTAGGTAAATTTGTGTCGACTCTGCAAAAGCTTGCATAAAACTACTGCATATGTTATGGATTGATTAATTAGTTACTCTTGCATAAAATCTTCCACAGGAAATCTTCTAAACACTTCATAGATAATTTATCTGAGAGAATAGGTCTTGTATAAGCCAAGACAAAATTGATTTTGGTTTCTCAGGGATAGAAAATTAATGAGTGCATTCATTTCTGCCACCGCACATTTCATCTGCATCTGTCTAAAGTTCGGGTACAAGGGGACGATGCTCTGATAAATCTAGAATCTGGTGAGGCTATTTAATTGAAGAAACTTATAGAATTTGAAACAACGTTTAAATCAGGAACTTGCAATAGCATAGATGGTATCTAACACTAAAGCACATGTGCATTCTGCTATTTAACCTAGCTTAGCCTTCAGAAGTAGACAAGTACAGTCCGATGCCCAGAGTATAACAACTTCCATTATCAAAATACTTTTAACCATACAAAAACACATTAAGGAACCTCATGGGTGTAGCATCGAAAAAAACTTGACCCCAGCTACATGATTTTAGGACAATGACCAAAAGCACAGTCAATGTAAGTTTTAAGGAAGTTATCTTATCAGAGAAAAAGGGAAATTGGAAGATGCGGTTTAAGGAGTGAATTTCAATATTCACAACTTTTGTCGTTGGAGTCAAGACCACAATGGAACAGAGATTGAGCAAGAGGACAGTGTTAAACATTCAGGGAGTTTATAAGGAGTGAGTAAGTGCTGTATCTCTAAACTAAAATTGAAATTTTCCAATGGATTGTGTCATTTACAATCATGACAGAATTTTTTTGTTCCAATTACATGCTAAACCAGAAAAAAAAAATCATTGTTGTTCAATTTTCCAGCTATATTTTAACACTCTCCTCTTCAGACACACAAAATATGTTTGGTCTAAATCTACCATGCGAACTGGACAACCTTTTTAGCAACCAGTCTCAGCAACCAGTGTTCTGCAACCAGGAAAAGAATTTCCAAAAGTAAAGATGCAATAAATCAGAACTTTACCTTTCTGGTGGAGGTACTTCCGGTAGTAGTAAGCTCCGAGGTCCACATGCTCTACTATATATCGCTTCACTTTGTCAGAATGCACAGCCAAGTTTTCCTTTGCTACCTCCAACACTGCCACTCCTGCATTTGTACAGTGCGAGCTCAAGGAAAGTTCAAAGGAGTTGCTTTCAATTCCACTTAGTGACCCAGAGTTCGACCGGGAGAGGCTAACCTTGCGCTCTCCTTCTCCGCCAATCTCATTCCGGAAGTACGAACAGCTTAGCACAAGTTCATTGCTTTTCTCATCCCCGTAGTCTACGTTGAGATTCTCTTTTGAGTTCAGGTCTTCTGTGCTTCCTGCGGGAGAGCTGAAGCTGATCGAATGTGCAAGCGGACCAGCGGACAACGAGGCAGCAGCAGCCGCTGAGGCACCTGTTGTGGTGTTCCTTCTCTTAATAACACTATGCCTGGTCATCGCGGCTTCATTCAAGTCAAAGAGCACGCTCTGCACATCGTAATGGGCAAAGCATTTTTGGCAAGCCCAACTCCTCATACTGTCCTCTGATTTGCTGTCCTCGAAGTCTGCCGACTTGCCCAACTCACTCTCACCTTTGGCATTGCGCAACTTGCGGAAAATGGATGAGTCTCCTGTCTCGGATTTTGACCTCCTCTTAAATGGTTTTTCTCTTTCTTTGTGCTGTGGCCTGGGACTCCCTCTGTGTGCAAAGAAACCATCTACCGAGTCGTGTTTGGTGCTGCCCATGCTGGTACCATAAGCTTTATTAGCTTCTGCCTTTAATAGCTCGCTGAGTTGCTCTGGTGCTGGGCTGCGTTGATCTGTCTGATCATTTCTGTAACCCTTTAATAAATCAAAAAAACTATCTCCTGACATACCATGCTTGTCAATAGAGGAAGTGCTACCATACTCACGATGAATAGCAGCTCCCATTTTGTGACTCAAAGCCCCATACTCTTCTCCTCCATCCACATCCAGCTCACTGATGGTGATATCACTATTGCTCCGCTGCCTTATTCTGCGAAGGTTCTTTGCAGGGGACTGGAGGTAACCGTCAGGTGTAAGAAACCTGGAATCCAAGTTCTCCATTTCTTGTGCCTTGCACGGTCTATAATCACTGTGCACCCTCTTCGAGGACAAAGACTCCAGTGAATTTTGATTACTTTGGCACAATCTACTGCTTGGGCTACTGGAGTGGATGGACATCACTGTGCCGTCGGGACTGCCTGCAGATTCCTGATCACTTGTTCTGCAAGAGTCCTTCCCCATTTCCTTCCTGGGAGGCCAATCTGCAATTCTTGCTCGAACACCCATTTTAGGCACACTTGGTGTTGCACCAACATGATGAGCACTTTCACTTCGTGGTGGCCCTGTTGAATTCACAGAACCGAAAGAGCCATTGGGCGTTCGGAATCGCCGTGCATAGAAGTCATCTGAGCGTGAGCCTATCGTCAGTTCAGGCCCAAGAATTGAAGTGGCACTGATGCACACCCTTTCAGTCTGGGAACGTTTTAAACTGGTCATACTCCACACTGGTTTCTCACAACAGCTTTCACTAAATATACGACCATTTCTTTCATCAAGTAGAAATCTCCGCGAGAGCAATTTCCAAGCAAGTCCAGTTGAAAGTTAATAATAATTTGTAGAATAGTTTTCAAAAATACACATGTTCGAGCTGATCGTGATCTGTAGAGTTTCTCTCTGATGATCCATATGGCATTTTCATAATATGGATTTCACAGATTATTTAACTGCCATGGCTTCAAGAAAATCTGGGGGGAAAAGAGAAAAAAATGCATCAGTTAATTTGTTTCTGCTTAAAGTTATATAAAGCAATTTGAAATACCTACATGAGAGCGGAATACCACAAGTACTGGAAATCCAAAAAAAGCACATAAAATTCTAGGAATCCTTCACAGGGCACTCAGCCTCTGTGGAGGGAGCATCTAACAGGAAACGGAGAGTTGAATAGTCCAATAGAACTGATCTATGCTGAATTGCAAAACAGCACAAATTTGACGATTCCGCGATTCAAGTACCTTGCTTTGGGAGCAGCACGGTAATAACAGGCAGTGTTGCTACCTCACAGCACCAGCAACTTGAGTTCAATACTAACCTTAGCACTTGTGCTTGCGTCTCCCCCTGGCTGCTCTGGTTTCCACCCAGATCCCAAAAATGTGCTTGATGGTAGCTTATTGATTATAGCAAATTGCCCTGAGTGTAGGTGGGTTGTAAGATAATTATGATGGTGTTAATGGGCATGTGAGAAAGAATATATCATTGGGGGATGCTGGAAGTAATGGAAGTGCTCAGACAGGCAACATCGGTTTGATGGGCTGAATGGCCTGTGCTGTATGCACATAGATGTGTAAAATTGAGCCAGGTCATTCGGACTTGACATTAATACATCCAATCCCAGACCTGATCATTTCTGCACTAGACCCAACAGATCAAACCAATCTTGTTCCTGACATAGTGAAATGAAATACAGTGAGCCAAAGGTTCTATGTTGAAAATGACATTATTGATATTCTCCAAATATGATTTAAAACCATGATTTAAAATATTTTTATTGAGCATAAAACTCTGCAGTTTGAACTGCTTTCTCCCATGAATTAGTTTGCTAACTGACTTTTCCTAATTATTGGAGGCAATATCAATGGTTCAATGGTACATTATTGTTGCATGTACCTGGGTACATTAAAATTCATTTTCTGCATACAATTCAGTAAAAATCTTACTATAAATAGGCACAATCTTACTTGAGTACAAGAGTGTAGGGGTCTCAGTCTGAAGAAAGGTCTTGACCCGAAACGTCACCCATTCCTTCTCTCCTGAGATGCTGCCTGACCTGCTGAGTTACTCCAGCATTTTGTGAATAAATACCTTCGATTTGTACCAGCATCTGCAGTTATTTTCTTACACAGAGTGTAGTGGTAGTAGCTTGCACTAAGTCAGTACACAGGATTTGCCACGTGTCCAGTGAAGTTGTTCAAAATCTAGAGCCTTTGGTTGGCCACAAAGGCCCGTTGTCCTGGTGGCGGTACTGAGTTGGAGTTGTAGGGGTCAGCCTGGCAAGGTAGTGTCGTTGATGTCCTCCACTGCTGCTTCGCTGCTTCATACTGCCGCAGGCCATGTCCGATCCATGGGCCCAGCCTTTTGGAGCAGCGTCTCATCCACTCGAACCATAGGCTGCAGCAGGGCCTCCGTTGGCGGCCCACTCCACAATGCCTTGATCCAGACACTTCAACCCACAAAAATGCTGTTCCTGGTCTTGTGCAGCTACCACTCATCATCCCTATCCCGGGCCGTCTCCAGCCGACTGCCGCTCCAGGAGGCCAAGCACACAGGTCAGATGCGGCCTGCAGCGGCACGCAGTGGCATAACAGCATTGGAGGATATCAACAACATCGCCTGGCCAGGCTAACCCCTGCAACTCCAACCCAGTGTTATCACCAGGACAACGGGCCTTTATGACTAAACTAAGAAAAATAAAAGTACTATTAAGTTTCTGCAACCTTGATGTTTTGTGCATACCTCAGATTCAATTTCTTGAAAAAGATGCAGACACTGGAAATATGAAGTACTAAGCAGAAATGCTGTAAATAGTCAACAGGTCAAACAGCATCTGTGGAGAAACAAAAAAGATGATGCTTTCATTTGACCTTCCATCTGAAATCTTCTGATAAGAAATCATCAATCTGAAATGTTGACCATTTCATTCCCCACAAATATTCTGATCAATTTAAGTTCATCCTATAATTCAGACTGTCTTTTTCCGAGAAACCATGATAAAATAAAGTTGAGACATTTAGTCCCACTGTTTGCTCAAAGAACCCGTCTTTGAAAATGTCTGATTTTGTGTTATGAAATGCATACTTTTTTTTCTAAAGAATATAAAGGAGGTGGGACAGTGGTTTAGAACTGAAAACAGATTAATTCAAGAAGGATAAAAGAGGATGTGAAGGAGAAACAAACAAGATGCCAGGAAATCCAGTTAAAAGGAGAGCTGGAAAAATTCTGCAAGACATCGGAATCTCAATGCATGCTGCAAAATATGACAAAAATATATCAAGATTACAAATCCACTATGGCAGTAAAAATCACCAACATAATGTGAAAGTACCGATATTTCCAATTTATTTTTTAACTGTTATTTTCTCTTTAAAAAGTTTGACAATTCAGTAACAACTTTCTGGTTATTTACAAAGTTACCTTTCTATGAGCAATACAAAATGATGAACAATTTGTTCACTTGAAAAATTCTCCTGCTCTCCTGATTTAAGCTGGGAGTTGAATCCATGAACATTGCAAATGCAAATCCTCACATCCAAACTCAGCCATGCTGAGCACCCATATGCAGACATTTACTTGGAGTGACAGAATGTCTTTCAAACTTAAAAGGAGAAATATGACCCAATTCAGATCATTCATCTCAAATCAGGACTAAACCTATGAGATCAGTACCTTCCACTGCAGTATAGAATATGACATATTTACACACCCAATGGATCAATCTAAAATACAATGACTCAAATGAAACCAGAAAACTGCTAAACACTTTAACTCTCCTTCCCATTCCCACACTGACCTTTCTGTCCTAGGTCTCCTCCAATGTCAGAGTGAGGCTAAATGCAAATTGGAGGAACAGCATCTAATATTTCGCTTGGGCATCTCACAGCCCAGTAGTATGAATATTGATTTCTCTAATGTCTGGTAGTCCCGGCATTCCTTCTCTCCCTATCCCTCCCCCACCCAAGTCGCACTAGCATCTCGTTTTCACACAACAAACAGATAACAATGCCTGTTTTCTTTATCATTGTTACTTTTTTGCATATCTTTCATTCATTGTTCATTATCTCTCTACATCGTCATCTATATCTCTCATTTCCCTAATCCCTAACCAGTCTGAAGAAGGGTCTTGACCCAAAACGTCACCCATTCCTTCTCTCCAGAGATGCTGCCTGTCCTGCTGAGTTACTCCAACTTTTTGTGTCTATCTTAGGCTAAGTACTACATGGCCGTGATGTCTAGAAAAAAAATTCTAAACTTGAAAATTTGGAAAAATATTAAAGAAATTAAAAACATTTAAAATAATAAAATACTGATATGGGTGTGTATTACCATTCTTGTTGTTAAATACACAACCATGACATCGTACTTCTCATTTTAGGTTAACTGTATCTCAAGAAACCACTTAAGCCTCTGCAAATGGGTGGATAAATACTGCCCATTCTAGCCCTGGCACTGAGAATTATGTGAAGCCATGAAATAAAACCATTATGAACTATTGATCTGAATTGGGTATTTACAGAGTTGCCAATAAACTGGCAGAAAACCTTTTTATATAAGGCAAACAAAGCAAATTACAAACATCTTTCAAAGTCGGCACTAACAACAACTGAACCACTGACACTCTTGAAACTACAAAGCGGAACTTCAATAATCAACACTTATAAAGATTTGAGATGGAGCTCGAGTACAACGGCTCCATGTGTGCTAGTCCAAGAACAGGATCTACTAACTTCAAATCGCTCCACACTTTTAAATCGCTTTTCCATTTGTAAATCTGTCACTATTTTGATTCTTCGCTCTACCTTTGTTTGGCTTTATTGTATTCAGGTCTGGTATTATCTAATTTGATTGGATACCTCGCAAACAAAAACTTTTCACTGTCTATCGGTACACGTGGCAACAATAAACCTAAACTTCGGGGGCAAAACAAAAAATTGAAGACCTTTTTGCCTCTGCCCCTCCTCCACCCTCAACATCAGCCAGCTTCACATTACTCTCAATGCTCAACAGCCCTTACCATGAAATTTGACTCAAATTGGCAGAACAAGCAACTTTTTTCCCAGATTAATAAATACATTTTGACAACGATCTCAGCAATAACCAACAAGGGTACCCCTAACATTTCAACTGAAAGGAATTCACTAAATTCAAAATCACGATCCTGTTCTTAGGAAAAAAGTATATTTAAATATTGCCAAAATCCATTCTGCAAGAGGTTTGTTGAATTCATCCTGCAATTATAAAGACAGGACTTCTACATTTCTTCATAAAAGCATCAATAAAGCTGCTTGTTAAATACCATAACTAGAGCAGTCGAAGCATTGGATCGCCTTCTATTATGCCAATGTTTTCAAACCTATTTTCAAAAGGCTCTTCAGTGATGATCAAAAATAAAACATCACATTAATTCCTCAACAAACAGGTTAAATGATGCAATTAGCAATGGAAAACTTATGCAATAATCACTAGTTGGGCAGTGGAGAACTTGAGATTTTTGAGAAAATGATCTGTGTCAATTGCATATCTTAAAATATACAGAGTTGATAGCAGTTGAGAGGTCATGGGTTCAACTCTCACCACAACATGTTTTGAGAGGAGACTTAGAAAATAAAATTGACAATCTTAAAATACCTGATTGCTGTAAAGAACAATTAACTCTGTTTCGAAAAAGAGCATCTGTCCCTGAACTTGGTCTAGTCCCTTGCGTTTGATTCTTAATTTATTTTTAAACAAAATGATTAAAACAAAATCATCAATGAGAATTGAGCAACGAATTTCAAGCTGTATGCATCACAATCATACAGAGAACAAATCAAAAAAGTATTAGCATGCAATGCAAGTGAGCATTACAATTAAATTGTATCAGATTAAGCTGTAATTAACTAATACACACCAAAACAATACAACAATATCACCTTTACTGGCAAATCCGATGAACACCTTTTGGTCGCATTAAAGAATAAACAAACCCCCACAAACAAAATGTGCTTAAATAAACACAGAGTTCAGGATTTAATTAAATTTGGATCTTTAAATGCATTAGGTGGAATCAATAACAGTCCCCTTATATTAAAAAAAATAATAAAGCATCTCAACAAGAATTTCAAAAGCTTCTTACAAGCGCTCACAGCAAATGGAATGTTGACGGTTAGCCAGATGATCCCATTTCATATCATATCATCATATCATATATATATAGCCGGAAACAGGCCTTTTCGGCCCACCAAGTCCGTGGCGCCCAGCGATCCCCGTACATTAACACTATCCTACACCCACTAGGGACAATTTTTACATTTACCCAGCCAATTAACCTACATACCTGTACGTCTTTGGAGTGTGGGAGGAAACCGAAGATCTCGGAGAAAACCCACGCAGGTCACGGGGAGAACATACAAACTCCTTACAGTGCAGCACCCGTAGTCAGGATCGAACCTGAGTCTCCGGCGCTGCATTCGCTGTAAAGCAGCAACTCTACCGCTGCGCTACCGTGCCGCCCTTATATGAGAATGAGAATGGGAAAAATCAGGATCCTCCTGCGGCCCAAATGAAAACAATCATCGTTCAACAGCTGTCCTGACCATGGAAACAGGTAGTCGGGGCTTCAGTTTAGTGTCTCAAGTGAAAGACTTTACCTCTGGTCTCACTGCTCCAGCACTGAACTGCTGACTGTTTCAAGTGTGATCACACAGCTGGAATCCACAAGCTTCAGCCCCAAAGGTGGAGCCAAGGTAGCAGCAATGTTGCAATAATATCGTGCAGAGCTAATGCATCATATTATCAGGCTTCGGGCTCTCAACAACCGAGAACTTTACTATAAAAGACCTGGCAACGTTAGCGCCGATGAGTAATCACTAATAAATCGCCGTATGGTTAAAGTATTGCAGATGAGTTTACGCATAACTGCCAGGAAAGTTGACTCATTTGTTTTTCTATTTAAAAAAAAATCACAGAATCCTCTGAACAGGATTTATTTCTCCCACCCACCTGCCTGAGTATTCTACCCTCCCAATTTACACTGCTTGGCCTCATTAACATGCACATTTAGAACGCCAAGAGGGACATTACCACCTTCCCTCTCATCCTCGGGCATGTAATCTGTCTGATTGAAAGTATTCATCGGTAGGTCTGTCAGCAACTCCTTCCATCTCAAGTGATCAGGCTGAGTAAAACCAACAACTCTGTACGGATCACGGTCAAGTGAGAGATAAGTCAGAATTTCAATTACTGTAACCTTCTCATTAATTTTCTTTTAAGATCTGCCCCACAATACGTGAAACAACATAACACAAGACCAATGCAATTCTGATATTGTTCCACTGCTCATAGTATGTGGTTAACCAAGAAATTTACAGATTTGGCAAGTCTGATCTCCAGGCAGAGGCTGAAGCCAGTGATCAATGTGATCATTTTAAATGAATACTCTGTTATCAGTTTATTTCGGATGTATAAGGTCCTGCTCAATAATCCAGAGATAATATACGTTGCTGCTTTTAATTGAACTGGTCGTCAGTGCATAGATTTTCCCACTCCCAGCAAAAAAAAATTGTCACTGCTGTTCAGATCCATAGTTAAGAGTCTGCACAGGAACTCATCCCAAATGTAACAGTTTATTTTACATAACATTTTTCATAACCTACAAAGGGAATAAACCTATATTGAGAATGATTTAAGATGCGTCAACTCTTGAAATTTTTGTGATTAATGCGGTGCAAAACAACACTCTGGCATGTTTTTTTCAAACTCTATTCCTTTTCATTGCACGGTGAGGGGGTGGGGTTAGAATCCAAAACACTGAATTTACCTCTGGAGAAAAGTAAAAATTCTTAACGAAAACATTGGGGCAATAATAAGCTCAAGAATGCCAAGGATCATGAAGCCAAATCAGAGGCTTGTTAAAAATGTTCAACTCTGATAATCTGCTCCATAATATGACATGTGCACTTTGGGATAATAGAGTGGAATTAGCCTTAGTATAGTTGGATTCCACAGTATTGTGCAGAAAAGCATGACCCAAAATTAATTTTTCTTTTTATTCAAGTATATTTAACAAGACCTTGAAACTCCAGTTTCCCATTCATTGATCACCAAGCTATCAAACGAGCCCACAAATGGACGTACTCAGAGTCATAGAGCCGTACAGTGTGGAAATAGGCCCTCGGCCCTCATTGTTCATGCCGAGCAAAATGGCATATTGGGCTCGTCCCATTTGTCTGTCCCAGGGCCCACATGTCTCTAGTCCCTTCCTGTCCAAATGTCTTTTAAAGCTTATTACTGTATCCGCGTCTATAGCTTCCTCTAGTAGCTCATTCCGGATACAGACGTCTTCTGAGTGGAAAAAGTAGACCCTGAGGTACCTCTTTAATCTCTCTGCTCAAGCTTATGCCCTACAGTTTTAGAATCCACTACCCTGTGAAAAATGACTGAGCATTCACTTTTATCCATGCACATCATGATCTTGTACAGCTCGTAAGGTTGAATTGTAAACCAAGTTCGTAAGAAAAACATCCCAACGTATCAAACATCCTTCTATAACTCAGGCCCACAAGCCCAGTTAAAGAATGTCCTTTGTGCCCTTTACAATACAATGACATCCTCTCTATATATGGGTAATTAGAACTGCACACAGTACTCCAAGCGTTAAATTGTTAAATTAAAGAAGATAGACACCAAAAGCTGGAGTAATTCAGCAGATCAGGCAGCATCTCTGAACAAATGGAATAGGTGGTGTTTCGGGTCGAGACCCTTCTTCAGAATGAGAATCAGAGAAAGGGAAACGAGAGATATAGACGGTGATATAGAACAAATGAATAAGAGATATGCAAAAAATAACGATGATCAAAAAAAGGGGAAGCCCACAGTGGTCCATAGTTGGCCGTGGACTAGGTGAAACGAGTTATACAGACAGTGAAACTCAACAGGACGACAGTGAAACTAGTATGACGACTAGAGTGGGGGGAGGGATGGAGAGAGGGGATGCAAGGGTTACGATGTAAGAGAAATCAATATTCATACCGCTGGGTTGAATGCTGCCCAAGCAGAATATGAAGTGCTGTTCCCCCTGTTTACGTTTGGCCTCATTCTGACAATGGAGAAGACCCAGGAAAGAAAGGTCAGTATGGGAATGGGAAGGGGAGTTAAAAGTGTTTGGCAGCTGGGAGATCAGGTTGGCTGGGGGAGGCTCAGTGAAACAATTGCCCCATTTGCTCTTGCATGTAGTCCAAGGTGGACTGAGCAAAGGTGAGCGAAACGATCGCTGAAAAAACAAAAATATATACACTTTGTATTTCATTTGTGCTTAGAACAGGCTGTATGTAGCTCTTCCATTTTACTCCGTCATTGCTCTTTGTTACAGATAAACTAACCTCTTTGTGAAGCATTAAGAGAATGGTGATTTGCATTTTATCTTTCTACTTCCTGGTGGATGAAGCAAGCATCGATTTAAAAATAAACTAGCACACAACGTAACATATGTTGGCTTCTGAAAAATGTTAACCAAGAACTGAAAGAGACACTAGCTTCTGTAGTTGCTGCCAGCAGTTGAACTAACTTAAATTTTCCAAGTTAGTTTAGTTTAGTTTAGAGATACATCGCAGAAACAGGCCATTCGGCCCATCAAGACTGCACCGACCAGTAATCCCCACACACCAACAGTATCCTACGCACACTAAGGACAATTTACATTTTTTATACCAGGCCAATTAACCTACAAACCTGTACGTCTTTGGAATGTGGGAGGAAACCGATCTCGGAGAAAGCCCACACGGTCATGCGGAGAACGTACAAACTCCTTACTGACAGCACTTGTAGTCGGGATCAAACCCAGGTCTCTGGCGCTGTAAGCAGTGTAAGGCAGCAACTCTATCATTGTGCCGCCGTGCCACCCTACTTAAACATTTACTTAAAATTTGCTTTCCTCTCCCCATCGCCACCCAGATCAATCCCCACTCTGAGCGCACAAATCTCTCCTCACACTTCACCAGTCACTCTGCTCCTTTCCCCTCCTTCATATTCCCATCTCCAGTTCCCCCATTTACCCTTTTTATCCCCCTCCCTCCCTTCCCCATTCCACCCATATCACTCCCTCCATCTTTACATTTCACAGCTCCACTTCCTTATCTGACACCTTTTAGACTTTCTAATTTCTAGTTTTGTAACTTAATCCACCCATGTATCAATCAACACCCTCCCCATGACAAACAAGGAATGAGATCTTAAACTCAATGGAAAAATACTGAAGAGTGTGGATAAACCAAAAAAAACATCTTGAGTTGAAACACACAAACTGTGGACATTATGGGTTCAGGTAGATAAATTCATAAAATAGGCCAGAGCACAGTTTTGTAATTAGAGGTATTGAGTACTAGAGTAAAGAAATAATTGAAGATATGATTGTTTGGGGCAGCATGGTGATGCAACGGTGGAGTTGCTGCCTTACCGCGCCAGAGATCCTAGTTCGATCCTGACTACGAATACTGTCTATATGGAGCTTGTATGTACTCCCTGTGACCTGTATGGGTTATCTCCGAGTGCTCTGGAGTTGTTGATTATGTTGTAGAGTTGAAGATTATGAAGGTTCAAATCATAGATCAGCTAGAAAGTTGGGTAGAAGTGGAATTTAATCTGGAATTAAGCGTAAGGTAATGCACTTTGGGAGGTCAAATCCATTTAGGACCTGCAGAGTAATGGCAAGGACTTTTGGGATGCATATGTACTGTAGCTGTTTAAGTCCATAGCTCCCTGGAAATGGCGACACTGGCGAAGCCCTCCGTTTCTTCCTCGACCGTAGAACCAGCCAATCCCCATCTACTAATACCCTCCTCCGCCAAGCAGAGCTGGTTCTTACCCTTAACAACTTCTCCTTTGACTCCTCCCACTTCCTCCAAACCAGAGGCGTAGCTATGGGCACTCGCATGGGCCCTAGCTACGCCTGTCTCTTTGTCGGGTTCGTCGAACAATCCCTGTTCCGGACGTACACTGGCACCATCCCCGAACTCTACCTCCGCTACATCGACGACTGCATTGGTGCTACCTCTTGTACCCATGCAGAACTCACTAACTTCATACACTTCACTTCCAATTTCCATCCTGCCCTTAAATATACTTGGACTATCTCTGACATCTCCCTCCCGTTTCTGGACCTCACCATCTCCATCACAGGAGACAGACTAGTGACTGACATCTACTATAAACCCACTACTCACACAGCTATCTGGACTACACTTCTTCCCACCCTGTCTCCTGCAAAAAGTCTATCCCCTACTCCCAATTCCTCCGTCTACGCCGCATCTGCGCCCAGGATGAGGTGTTTCACACTAGGGCATCAGAGATGTCCTCATTCTTCAGGAAACGGGGTTTCCCCTCTTCCATAAAAGATGAGGCTCTCACTAGGCGCTCTTCTACATCCCGCAGCTCCACTCTTGCTCCCCCTCCCCCCATTCGTAACAAGGACAGAATCCCCCTCGTTCTCACCTTCCACCCCACCAGCCAGCGGATCCAACAAATCATCCGCCAACATTTCCGTCACCTACAACGGGACCCCACCACTGGCCACATCTTCCCATCCCCTCCCCTTTCTGCATTCCGCAGAGATCGTTAAGTCCATAACTCCCTGGTCCACTCGTCCCTTCCAACCCAAACCACCCCATCCCCGGGCACTTTCCCCTGCAATCGCAGGAGATGCAACACCTGTCCCATTACCTCCCCCCTCAACTCCATCCAAGGACCCAAACAGTCTTTCCATGTGAGACAGAGGTTCACCTGCACCTCCTCCAACCTCATCTATTGCATCCGCTGCTCTAGATGTCAACTTCTTTACATCGGCGAAACCAAACGCAGGCTCGGCGATTGTTTCGCTCAACACCTTCGCTCAGTCTGCCTTGATCAGCCTGATCTCCCTGTGGCTGAGCACTTCAACTCCCCCTCCCACTCCCAGTCTGACCTTTCTGTCATGGGTCTCCTCCAGTGCCATAGTGAGGCCCACCGGAAATTGGAGGAACAGCACCTCATATTTCGCTTGGGCAGCTTGCAGCCCAGCGGTATGAACATTGACTTCTCCAACTTTAAATAGTTCCTCTGTCCCTCTCTTCCCCTCCCCCTTCCCAGTTCTCCCTCTATCTTCCTGTCTCCACCTATATCCTTCCTTTGTCCCGCCCCCCTGGCATCAGTCTGAAGAAGGGTCTCGACCCGAAACGTCACCCATTCCTTCTCTCCTGAGATGCTGCCTGACCTGCTGAGTTACTCCAGCATTTTGTGAATAAATACCTTGGATTTGTACCAGCATCTGCAGTTATTTTGTTACACTGGTAGACAGGATAGTGAAAGAAGGGATTTTGTATTATTGCCTTCATAGGCTGAGATATTGAGTATAAGAGTTGAAATGTTATATTGCTGTTGTATAAAACATTGGATAGACATCTTGGACCCACTGACCCTCAGCATAAGAACACACAAGGCTGCGCACTCTCCCCTCTCCTTTACTCTACATCAACAACTGCACTCTGTCAAGCTTTTCAAGTTTGCGGATGACACAACCCTGATTGGACTGTTCCATGATGGGGAGGAATCTGCCTACAGACAGGAAGTGACACAGCTGGTGCCCTGATGCCACCGCAACAACCTGGAGCTCAAGGCTCCTAAGACAGTGGAACTGAATGTAGACTTTGGGAGAGATCCCCCCCCCCCCCCCCCACACTCACGATCAACAACACCACAGTCACATCTGTGGAGTCATTTAAATTCCTTGGAACCATCAACTCCAGGGACCTTAAATGGGAGGCCACCATCAACTCCACAGTCAAAAAGGTCCAACAGAGGATGTACTTCCTGCGGCAGCTGAGAAAACACAATCTGCCACAGGCAATGATAGTCCAGTTTTATACTGCCATCATAGAGTCTGTCCTCACCTTCTCCATCATGGTCTGGTTTGGCTCAGCCACCAAGCATGACATCCGGAGGCTGCAGCGCATCATTCGATCAGACGAGATGGTTGTTGGCTGCAACCTTTCTTCGCCATCGACGAACTGTACACTGCAAGGGCCAGGAAGCGTGCGGGCAAGATCATCTCTGACCCCTCTCACCCTGGCCACAAACTCTTTGAAGCACTTCCCTCTGGAAGGTGACTCCGGACTGTCAAAGCCGCCACACCCAGACATAAAAACAACTTCTTTCCACGAGCAGTAGCTCTACTCAACAACCAAAAGTCTGTAGCCTCCTTTTGTTCTGGCATTTTATTTCATTCTTCACATGTTTAAATTATAATGTTTTATTCTTAATTGTTTACTGTATGTCATGTAGTTACTTGCGAGCAAAGCACCAAGGTAAATTCCTTATGTGTATACATACTTGACTCATGAAATTTATTCAATTCAATTCAATTCAATAGATGATGCTTGGAGTTCTGATAGCAATATTACAGGACGTGGTAAGTAGCAAAAGATGGAAATTGGTTTCACCAGGATAGTAACTGGAATAATGCGCTGTAGTTATAGAAATCGGACAGGCTAGGTTAATTCTCACTGGAATTCCAGCAGGAAGCTTAGAGTTGACCTATTTGAGGTCAATGGAATTATGAGGGACATTGGGTAAATAATAAGAATCTTTTTCTCAAGGTAGGAGTGTCTAGAGAGCACAGGTTTAAGGTGAGAGGATAGAAAATTGAGAGATCTGAAAGGTAAGATTTTCAAATGGGATGTTGAATATTTGGAATGAGTTGTCGGAGAAAGTGGTGGAGGCTGATATAATGACAATATTTAAAAGGAATTTGAACATGAAAGGAGTAGAGGGATTCGGGCCTAATGTGGTCAAATGACGTTTGTGTGGATAGGCATCAGTGTTGGCATGGACAAGATAAAGGCCCGGATCAGTGCTGTTTATTTCTATGATTCCGTTAAGTTAAAGATTAGCCCCCAAATATTTGTGTCGTGATGTTCCTGGACTGAGTTGATTGATCATCAAAAATAAAATCTTGCTTAGCACAGTCAGTACATTTCCTCCTGTTCACATTGACCTCAGTATTTCTACAGCTCCTTGATGTTGTAAGCTGTTTGAAGCCCTATTTTTAAGAATTTTCACTTTCAACTCCTGTTTGGAATTCAAATCTCGTGTGCTTTATGAACCATGGTCACAATAGCTTCCAGATTTAAGTTGTTCCACTTGAACATAAACTGAACGCCGGCAAGTTTGCTTTTGGTAGGTAAGTACGTGTTATTTGACAACAGTGTATGATTGAAAGTAACCCATGGTACGTGGCTGGTTTAACTTTGTCCTGCCGACTGTGATGTGTTTTCAATTCTGTGGTTAGTTGCCATAGTGGTGTGGGACTATCTGGATGGAGATCTGACTAGTTTATATCTTCAGATCTTCAGCACTGCAATTTATTGTTGCTACATAGTCACTGATATATATAAAGTGTCATTTCGTCACATCATATAGAATTGATTGATTTCGCTGAAAATTGATGTTAAGGAACTGAGGAGCTTGAGGTGCATCATCCTCTTGCCATCCTTGCTGGTTGGTTGCATATCTTTCTGTCTTATCTTTCATGTGCTGGGCTTTCCCTTTAAGGATTCATGGAGCCTCCTGCTCACGATTTATTGTTTGATTCTTCACCAACCTTTATAACTGTGATAGTGCTATGGAGCTTTGATGTGCTGGTCGTGCTATTGCTTATCTCTCAAAGCATGGTCCTTTGGCTGTGTGGAAACCTGAACGGAAGCTTTGCCTACAATGTAACCCTTGTATTGTGTGTTGCACACACAGCTTGGTGTTGGCCAATTTACACCTCAATGAATTGAATCTCCTGACAGGATAGTGATGATGAAGTGAGGGATCAGTCAGACCACGGGGTTACATATTATGGTGCAATAAAAATCTTTGGCTCATGTGCTGTGGTGACACTTGTATTCCAACTTTAAATCTCCAGATTTGGCCTTGTGATGAGAATTGTTTTGGAAACGACTGTAAATTCATTTTGGAACAAGTGATTAACTAATAAGCGTTCACTGCACGGTAAATGGATTGTAAGGAAGTCAACAGGTGAAGCTCTTTTTGGAAGGAACTGCCTTGATCACAGTAATTACAGATCCCAAAGGTAAGGGAGGTGGAGAGAATGAATTATGGTTACAAAATTAACTGCAAACCTTATTAGAATTCATGAGTATTTTTTTTTCAGGTGAGTGCAAACCTCCTCAATATATCAACAATAGACACCTATGGCAGAAGACATCATGTTATGCCTTGTGGTTTTCTAGACCAATTTAATTTTAAGTCTGAAGAAGGGTCTCAACCCGAAACGTCACCCATTCCGTTTCTCCAGAGATGCTGCCAGTCCCGCTGAGTTACTCCAGTTTTTTGTGTCTATTTAATTCCAATCCCATTGTTCTACTGATTTTGAGTTGCAATGCAAATTGATCCGCAATATCCCCTTAAGATCATAGTAGTTTGTGCTTCTTGGCAGTAGTGCATTCCATTGCTTTTACACGTTCTTAGGTGCAGAAATTGAGCCTAACATTTTGTAGATAACTTTAAATTAACAATCCCTAGCTGCTGATTTAACAACCAGAGGTAGACGTTTTTATTCAATTTTTACCTAATTGAAAAAGGAAATCATTACATCTCTTAGCTTTCCAGTGAAAACTCTTTCCTGTCCCTGTTGGCAATGTACTGATTCCGTGCAGCATTATCTTTCTGGTTTCATTGTTCCTCTGAAATGAGATATCCATGACTGCACGCTGTACTCTTTAGTTTAGTGTCGTTTAGAGATACAGCATGGAAACAGGCCCTTTGGCCCACAGAGTCCACGCCAACCAGTGATCCCCTTACACGAACACTATCCTACTTACACTAGGGATGATTTACAATTTTTACCGAAGCCAATTAACCTACTAATCTATGTGTCTTTGGAGTGTGAACTACAACTCTACCATTTTCTATGTATTTAGACTTTTAGGCTTTGGAAATACAGTGCGAAAAAAGGCTCTTCGGCAAAGCAAGTCCACACACACTAGCGATCACTTCCATACACTGAGTCCACGCCGACCAATGATCCCGTACACTAGCACTATCCTACACACTAGGGCCAATTTTACAATTTTTTAACCAAAGCCAATTAACCTACAAACGTATGTGTTTGGAGTGTGGGATGAAACCAGAACACCTGAAGAAAACCCACACAGTCACCGGGAAAATATACAAACTCCATACAGACGGCACCCTTCGTCAGGATCGAAATGGGGTCTCTGGCACTGTAAGGCAGCAAGTCTACCGCTGCACAGTGCCGCCCTTAATCCTCCCATCCAAGCTCTTCCATCAATGTCTGTCCTTACTGTACATCAGGTCAGAAGAAAGATATTCACTTATGGTAGAAGAATGTTTAAATCCATTTGCAAATCCTCAGCAAATTAAACATTCCTAATTCCAGGAAGACCTGAACATTTAGGCAAATACCAATTACATGGCAACATCCAACTACCACCATAAAGCATTGATTCACATGAAGATTCTTGTACCATGGCTCCAGTGCGTACTCATTTACAAAATATACTGCAGTAAGACATTTGCAATAGCAGCTCTGCTCACTGAAACACATGAGCAACAGACAAACGTTAATGTCAACCAGTGAAAGTTCCTCTTGTCGCATACTATCTATGTTCTTTCAAAGTTGTTGGATCAAAAACTCATTACTTAAAACTCAGAACTCATTACTTAAAAGAACCAGGTCAGTACCTTTGCTACAGAAGCAGTTCAAGAAAGGGACAGATCCCAATTTTTTCCAAGGGCAATTAAAGATAAGCAATGATTATACCTCCTGGTGAATTATAAAAAGTTGTTCCACTTTCGAGTAGTAGCATGAAGCAGATTCCCTCCAGGGACCCCACATTCAAAAGTACAGCTAATTAAGCTTTACGGAATCACGTGTAAACCTTCATTAATTAAAAATAAAATCTGATTTAAACATCAAGTAAACTGTTAAAAATGTAACACTGGAAAAAGGGAATAGATAATTAACTAGGTTAATTCCACAAATTTGTGCACAGAAATTGTTCAATGATTACATTAGTAATTGAACAAAAGATTGTCATTAAAATTAAATTGCCTTCTTCCTGCAATTGGCACAGGTAATTTGTTACTTGGTAACACCATCCTGAATTTACACAAAGCAAAATTTTACAGAGAATAAAAGGCATCCCAATACAGTAACAAAGAATGGCTAGACTGGTGGACTGTATTGCATTCCATTTACTTTTATAGACACAAAAAGCTGGAGTAACTCAGCGGGGCAGGCAGCATCTCTGGCGAGAAGGAATGGGTGACGTTTCGGGTCGAGACTCTTCAGTCTGAAGAAGGGTCTCGACCCGAAACTTCACCCATTCCTTCTCTCCAGAGATGCTGCCTGTCCCGCTGAGTTACTATAGCCTTTTGTATCTATCTTCGGTTTAAACCAGCATCTACAGTTCTTTCTTACCCATTTATTTTCATGCCTGGTGCTCTCCCTTCCCTCCCGCATCCCTTTCAAGGCATCTGGAACTGCACTCATTGCTACTTCACTGGCACGAATATGAGAGTGATGAAAAAAAGCATAAAACCATGACCACTGACAAGTATACTATAGTTAATGCACCCGGGAGACAACTGTAATACGATTCAGATGTACGTCTAGTTTGTAAGTTTGCAATTTTAAGTTATTTTGTCTCATTAGCACAGTTGCATTTACAATCCTTCTTCAATTGCAATAAGGAAAATTACACAGTAGGTCTGACAATCTTTTTTAGATCTTCACCCACGATGTCCATTCTGGGTAGTTATGGCTTGCTGGCTTTTAGTTCAGCTCTGCTATGTTGCATTTCAGCAGCACGATCAGCTTTGCAATTCTCCACATGAAGCCAGAGGAAACCTAATCCTTCAGAACAGCTGGTTTATGCAGTTTGCTCAAGATTAATTTTCTGTACAGTCACAATATCAATTTCTTCCCACTAGCTACCAGAAATACCATTGCTGCTTGCAGTCACAATTCACTTGACCTCTGCTAGTCCTGATATTTATTTCTCTCTCTCTCTCTCAAGATTTTAGGAAAATAACAGGATTTCAAATTGTGACATGACAGTCATGCCTTTCTGCTCAAGCTGCTTTATCATCTGGGACTTGAAAGGTACATACGTAATATAACATAAGTAATGTTTATTAGTTAGATATTTTTAACACAGCCCATCGTGATCAAATAAAATCAGTGCTTCTAATAATTATAAAGATACCAGAAAATTAAAATAATTTTTATAAATTTCCAGCTGGCCCTGTGTAAAATCTATCATCTCTCTCTCTCATGATATAAATGGCATATGCTTTTCAGATCCTTAGCAGGAGAAAGCAAAGTCAACATGATAAAAGGTACAAAGTGGGCAAGGAAGAATGTCCATGCAAATTACCGTGCTCATCGACAACAACTGCACAGCGTGTTCTATGATGAACTCTGTTCTATTTGATTTCATTTATTGAAGAATCATCTACAAATAATTCCTGTCCCTGCCACCGCATTTGTCAGGGGTTATGGGGCGAAATCAGAAGAATGGGGTTGAGAGGGAAAGATAGATCAGCCATGATTGAATAGCAGAGTAGACTTGATGGGCCAAATGGGCCAATTCTGCTCCTAGAACTTATGAACTTATATTATATGTGAATATAATCAAGTCATACATAAGTACAACTGGTAGTGCAAAGAGAAAAATACCAAAATGCAGAAGTGTTACAGCATTTTGACATTACAGTTACAGAGAAAAAGTTAAAGGTCTGTAATGAGGGAGGTTGGTTGAACAAGATTACACTCTAGCTTATGGGAGGACCATTCAGATTCAGTCTGATGTTAGCATGGAAGAAACTATACCTGAATCAGGAGGTATATGCTATTCAGCTTTTGTATATTCTGCCCGATGGGATAAGGGAGAAGAGGGAATGACCAGGTTGTAAAAGGTTGTTTTCTTGTTGGCTGCTTTCACATGGCAGTGTGAAGTAAGATGAAGTCAACAGTGAGGAGGCTGGTCTGTGCGATGAACTGGGCCCAATGTTTGATTAATAGGAATAGGAATATTTTATTGTCACATGTGACTAGGCACAGTGAAATTCTTTGATTGCATACACAATGTATACAAATAGCAGCTACCTACGGCGCTGACAAAGTTACAAAGCACGCTGGCTCCTCCTTTTGTTCCCCCCCTAACAGTTTCGCTACGCCAGGTCCCCATTGTCGTGTGTCCTCTGCCCCCATTGTCCTCCCCCCACCTCCCTCAAGGCAGTTCCCCCACACTGGGTCCTCCATTGTTCTTCCCCCCCCCCCCCTCACGGTGGTCCTCCACACTCTCATGGTTGACCCGCTAAGCTATGCCGCCCCGTCGGCACGAGGCTTTATGACGTAGTGTACCCTCTTCCTTTCAGATCTTTTTCAGAATTTGCAGTATTGTTGTATTGTCGAGCCACTTCACTTTTAACATGGATAGAGGGCTGGCCCAACTTGTCAATGAATTGACAAGAGACACTGGACGATCAGGCGAGGCTTAGTGGCAATTGCACCCACAGCACAGTTGTGCCTTTCCTTGCTTCAGTAATTTAGAGTCAAAAGGTTCAACTCAAGAAATGCAAACGAGTGACTCAAGTTGACACCTGACTGCCATACTGACCATTTGTGGTTCAATCTCAGATGGTAACTGGACCCAATTTCAGACGGCAACTGGACCCAATCTCACTAGGTGTGACCAATTATTTATTAAAGCTGAAGCCAAAGTCGTGCACACAAGCTTAAGAGTCCAGGCATCATTGACAGATGGTTGCTGCAATTCCCCATTGTGCTGGGGAAATTACCTTTCAGATGCTACATATGTTAGACCGAGCAGAGGACCCGAGACTCCAATTGGAATGGGATCTCACAGGGACTTCTACACCAACAAATTATAAGTAATGGGAAGACAAGCATTTTAATTATTTGCCATCCTTCAGTTTAATACTATTCATTATTTCTGTGCATTTGTACTTATTATGTGCTTATTATTGTTAAATATATTTTTAATTATTTCACTTTTAATTGTAAATATTTTCATGAGCAAAAGATAACCAGCTGGAGGAACTTAGCAGGTTCAGCATTATCTGTGGAGGGAATGAGCAGGCGACGTTTCAGTTTCTGTGGAGGAAAACAATAGTCAGAGTTGAAAAATATAAAAGTGGATAAGTCTCCAGGTCCTGATAGGATATTCCCTAGGACATTGAGGGAAGTTAGTGCAGAAATAGCAGCGGCTATGACGGAAATATTTCAAACATCATTAGAAACGGGGATGGTGCCGGAAGATTGGCGCATTGCGCATGTTGTGCCTTTGTTTAAAAAAGGTTCTAAAAGTAAACCTAGCAATTATAGACCTGTTAGTTTGACGTCTGTGGTGGGAAAATTAATGGAAAAGATACTTAGGGACAATATATATAATTATTTGGATAAACAAGGCCTGATTAGAAACAGTCAACATGGATTTGTGCCTGGAAGGTCATGTTTGACTAATCTTCTTGAATTTTTTGAAGAGGTTACCAGGGAAATTGATAAGGGCAAGGCTGTGGATGTTGTCTATATGGACTTCAGTAAGGCATTTGACAAGGTTCCACATGGAAGGTTGATTAAGAAGGTTAAATCGTTGGGTATTAATAGTGAGGTTGCAAGATGGATTCAACAATGGCTGAATGGGAGATACCAGAGGGTAATGGTTGACAATTGTATGTCAGGTTGGAGGCCAGTGTCTAGTGGAGTACCCCAAGAATCTGTGTTGGGTCCACTGTTGTTTGTCATTTACATTAATGATCTGGATGATGGTGTGGCAAATTGGATTAGTAAATATGCAGATGATACTAAGATAGGTGGTGTAGTTAATAATGAAGTAGAGTTTCAAAGTCTGCAGAGAGATTTGGGCCTTTTGGAAGGGTGGGCTGAAAGATGGCAGATGGAGTTTAATGCTGATAAGTGTGAGGTGCTGCATTTTGGTAGGACAAATCAAAATAGGACGTACAGGGTAAATGGTAGGGAATTGAGGAATGCAGTGGAACAGAGGGATCTGGGAATAACTGTGCATTGTTCCCTGAAGGTGGAATCTCATGTGGATAGGGTGGTGAAGAAGGCGTTTGGTATGCTTGCCTTTATAAATCAGAGCATCGAATATAGAAGTTGGGATGTAATGTTAAAATTGTACAAGGCATTGGTGAGGCCGAATCTGGAGTATGGTGTGCAGTTCTGGTCGCCAAATTATAGGAAGGATGTCGACAAAATGGAGAGGGTACAGAGGAGATTTACTAGAATGTTGCCTGGGTTTCAGCACTTAAGCTACAGAGAGAGGTTGAACAGGTTGGGTCTTTATTCTTTGGAGCGTAGAAGGTTGAGGGGGGACTTGATAGAGGTTTTTAAAATTTTAAGAGGGACGGACAGAGTTGACGTGGGTAGGCTTTTCCCTTTGAGAGTGGGGAAGATTCCAACAAGGGGACATAGCTTCAGAATTGAGGGACAAAAGTTTAGGGGTAACATGAGGGATAACTTCTTTACTCAGAGGGTGGTGGCTGTATGGAATGGTCTTCCGGTGGAAGTGGTGGAGGCAGGCTCGATTTTATTATTTAAGAGTAAATTGGATAGGTATATGGATAAGAGGGGATTGGAGGGTTATGGTCTGAGAGCAGGTAGATGAGACCAGGTCAGAGAGAGTGGTCGGCATGGACTGGTAGGGCCGAACGGGCCTGTTTCCGTGCTGTAGTTGTTATATGGTTATAGTTTCGGGTCGGGACGCAGAAGATTCCATCGTCTGTAGTTTCTTGTGTCTCTGTCTTAAGAATCTGTGGAGGAAGGAACTGCAGATGCTGGTTTAAATGGAAGATAGACACAAAATGCTGGAATAACAACGGGACAGGCAACATCTCTGGAGAGAAGGAATGGGTGACATTTCAGATCAATGCCCTTCTTCAGACAAAAATCTGTGGCACTGTTCTGACAGAAGATTAAACTCTGCATCCATTTGCCTAAGAGAGAAATTGAGGGGTCCTCTGCACAACGTTCCCTGTGGCCTAATCATCACTTTTGCCAAATTAAATATGCAAAGGGTGCAGCAACCGGCACAGGTTCGCAAATAGGTGTTCGAGTCTTTGGACCTCATACAATGGGCTTCCTTTTGCAATGCAATGAATGCAAAATATCTAATGACTTACTTTGAAGAAGAACAGAGAGTTTTTTCCAGCATTCTGGCAAATATCTCTCAACCAACATCAGTGAAACAAATTGTCTGGTCATCCTCACAGTATTGTTTGCGAGACATCTCACGACACAAAAATGACTGCTGCATTTCCTATAATTCAGCAGTGGCATTTCATAAGTTATTCGATAATTAGGAAGGACTTCAGGGCATCCGGAGTTTGTGAAAGCCTCCTTTCATCCCAAGGAACAGATCCTGTACAGTTAGCAAAAAGTGGCTGCTCTGGTGCTTAAAAATCATACTGCCCTGGACAAAGCACAAAACTTGAAGCATAACATGGATGTAACAATTCAAGGGCAACCCATGTTATTGCTAGAAATCAGCCATAACCTTTCTCCTCCACCTGTTCTTTGCACATCAGAATCAATCATTTGTAGACTCTGATCTCTGATGACTGCTTTAGATTGTGCCTAGGGTGACCAGTACAATTGTAAATGTAGGTAGAATAAAGATAAATTATGTCCTGTGTGCTTATGACCTGATATGGCACAGAACTGAGGAGTTGACATAGAACACTGAAAGGTACATTTCCATTTGCACTGACCATATTAACAGTGCACTGCTTTCAATGGACAAGATTAGAAAGAACGCAGCTGTCTCCAAGAAAGGGATAAAGCAAATTACACATCATCTTTAATTCTCTGCTACAAATCGAGCAACTACCTTGCTGACCTTCAAGAAAGTTTCAGAGCCTGAAGGAATTAGCAAGATTGGTCTTTCTTTATAAAATACTGTCTTACTATGGATGGGATGAAGATAAAAATGCATGTTAATACATGGTGGTCTGTTGCCCTCCCAAATACTTTGATGTTTAAATAATTTAAATCCTGAGCAAAAATGGGAGTCCACCAGAAGGAATTAGGCCACTAGACATGGGTAACGGGAAATTTAGATGTTGTTGTTAATTCAGATCATTTCCATGCTTAATTAATTTAAACACTTTATATATTTACAATTCCAAGATGTCGGTGTCATTAATAATGTTGCATTTATTGTCCACTATTAATTATCTCTTGCTAAAGGTTGTTTCAGAGGACAGTTAATAGTCAACCATAAAACTATTGATCTAGTGTCACAATTTGGCCAGAACAGGGAAGGACAGCAAATTTTCTTTCCAAAAAAGACAATAGCAAACCTGGCATTTTTTTAATAATAGCCCAAGTATATTCACCGACCTCCCAACATTTGATTTTACAAATTCATAATTTTGATGTCCAAAATTCAGAATTTTACATCAAAATTCATAATATGACGCGTAATGCAACTTTTCAGTAAGAAAAAGGTATGCACGCCAAATGCGCATACGCGTTGCGCTACATTCATGTGTGAAAAACTACTATTATTTCCAACAATCTGTAGCTCTTGGACTGCATGTACAATGTCAGGCCTATCATGAGTATATTCTGCTATTTATAGAAAGGTTATTGAACAGAGATACTTTTTGTAACACAAAGAAAAAATTGTTTTGTTTTGTTTTTTCTATTTTGCTTTTTCCTTACACATCCCAATTCTCTTGGTACTGAATAAAAGAACAATGGTCATAAAATGTATGACAAGTTATGAAGAAAGAGTTGATATATGCGACTCGACTAAGCATATGGAAGTACTTGAAGTAAATTCGCACATTAATTGATAATCAGCCCAAAATGGTGGTAATTGGCTTTTCTGCTGTTTTATATTTTAACCCTGTCTTAATTAATTAATATAGTTATATAATCTTGCACTTAAATTTAATATTTACTCATTACAGTTCCACCACGGATTTTCTGGCACTCTTGGTTCCAGAGCTTTGCTGGTTTATCCAGCCGGCCAATGGGGATAGATGTGCTCGCTACAGCTGGGCTGGAGTTCCAGAGCCCCGGCCGCAGGTTGCAAATTCAACCCACCGATTGGCCATGGAAGTCCCGACGAGGTCGAGATTGGCTGCCTTGCCCAGTCTGGGTGCCACATTTTCGGGGAGACCTCCAGGGTGGGGGGATTTCTCACGGAACCCCTAGCGACCGAATTGACAAAACTCCTGAGTCCAGATCATTGTTCTAAGCTTCCAGGCATACACAATTTTTTTAATGGCCCAGTTATGCTTAAATTGGGCCTCCAATAACATACCCAGTACTTATTGATATCGCATAACACAATAAAGATTTCAAAAATAATTTCCTGCTTTTTCTATTTCCATCCCTTAAGTACCTAGCAAATTAACCATCTCCAGGAAAAAGACCATCTCCAGGAAACAGTACTGCCATAAATATGAATTATTTGCATCCTGGTTTTTGGGGACAATTTATGAAAAAGGAACAGAACTGGGCTTATTGTGCTGAAGATTGCAGCAAACTAAAATAGCACAAACTGTTTTTGCAGAGGAGGCAATGCAAATTAAATTTAAGATAGCCAAGTGCGACACAAACAACTTTTGAAGAACAGCCTTATGGTGTCAACTGTGATTCAGCTTTGAGTCAGAAGATTGTGGTTCAAATTCCACTTCAGGGACACAAACACAAAATTCAGGCTGACATTTACCACAGGAGTGAAAGAGTTCAGCAGCATGTGAGGTGCTTTCAGGAGGAGGCATTAATCAAAGCAGCAGAATGTCTTGTGAACACACAAAATATATCAATTACCATTGGCAGAAATATTACTGGGAAAAATTCAAACCGATTTCTGGAGTAAAATACAAAAGTGAGAGGTGACATTAAATATTAACTTTTTAAAAAATGAGCTGGACACAGGTAGAGTACTCGGTAGATTTTTGGAAAACTTACTGAACCACACAAGAAAATAAAGCAAACATTTACAAAGATGTGACCAGGAAATGAAAAGGTAAACATCAGGAAAGATTGGATAGCCTGTGGCTCTCCATCTCTCTGAAAAGTTAATGACAAAGAAGAGGTAAATGTCTTCAAAAATATGAAGGTATTGAAGTATGAGAGAAAGCACTGGCACCTGTGGGGTGTCCAAAACATGGGAGCCTGAAGATACTGAACTTTCAAAAGAGAAATCATGCATACTCCTTTATCCCCTCTTCTTGCTATGACATTTTATAATTATTTTTATGTATGGTTCACAATAATCTGAATACATAATTACAGAAAGATGCCGTGTGCACTGGATGTAGCAGATGGCACGGACACATTTATGCACCTTCGAAGAAGAAAGGGATTCGAGGTAGGAAGGACGTTGATAGAGGTGTAGATGTTGAATATAGCAGATGGCAGCATAAAACTGGTGAATTGGTTTGGCCATAATGCTGTGCTACAAACTCCAATGGGAAGGCTGTGAAATTAAAAAAAGTTCAGGCATACAACTTTTTCAATGTCTTCTCCGGAATACTGTTTGGTATTTCCTTCTGCACTCTGATAGTTGCAATAAGACAATGCTGAGATGCCATTCAACACTGCACCTAATTTAATCTACTCCACATTTATAAATGGAAGAGATGTTTTTTTTAAAAACAACACCAGAACACAGCAGGACTGGGCCACCAAGCTTCTCAAGCCTCCCTAGCTATTCAACATGATGATGATTGATCTGTGCTGGGTGATAATGATCGATCTATGATGGACTCAACTCTTCTCCTGTGCCAGTTCATCATAACCCTCAATTCCCTCCTCTCAAAAACCCCAAAACATTTAAATTTGATTCTTGACCTAATCGTCATTCTGTTGACCCTGCTAGGAACTTCCCAAAATAGATGCAAAGTGCTATAGTAACTCCCCGGGTCAGGCAGATCGATGGAGATCATGGATTGGTAATGTTATGGGTTGGAACTTTTCTTCAGACTGATTGTAGTTGGGGAGGGAGGAGTGGAGGGGGGAGGGGGAGCTGGAAAAGAGGACGGCCAGGACAAAACCTGGTAGGTAATAGGTTAATACAGGTTGGTGTGGGGGGGAGGGGGGGATATGCCGAAGGTTGGACAAAGACCAGAGATCAAAAGACAGAAGATGTCAGACAAAAGGATTGAGGAGTTGTAAATTATGAAACAAGTGGAGGAATGCAGATGGAAGGGGGGGGGGGGGGGGGGGGGGAGAGATAGGTGCAAGTCCAGGTGGGGCATAGGGGAAGCGGGAGGGGTGAGTATTTGTAGTTATCTAAAATTGTACATTTCAATGTTCAGACTAATGGGTTTTAAGTTACGCAAATAGAATACGAAGTGCTGTTCCACCAGCTAGGACTCAAGGTCCTCAGATTCTTTCTTGAACAGAGACCCAATCAATTTCCCTCCACTAACGCTCCCTTTTGCCACGCAAAACTTGACTATACACTCCAACAACTTCTCCTTTGACTCCCCTCACTTTCTCAAAATTAAAGCACACTCGGATTGGCCCCAGCTATGCCTGCCTTTTAGTTGGTTACTAGGCCAAGTGGACCCATTGGGCCCAAACCTCTCCTGCATTGGTGCAGCACCCTGTCCTCCCCCCCTCCCCTCTCCTCAACCCCCCCCTCCCCTCCCCTCTCCCTCCTCCCCTCCCCCTCCTCCCCTCCCTCTCTTTTAAACTTTAAAATGCGAATAACTTAAAAAATATAAGACCGATTTCAATAAAACTGCTTGCATTATCACTAAAGTGACAATGGTGAGTAAGGTGGGCCTAAAATTGTTGCGCTATCGTGTACCGTTTTGGCTGAAGTTCAGTAATAAACAAGATAACAAACCAGCGTTTTAGTATATAGATGTCGAACAGTCCTTGTTCCAAATGTACACTGACACCATCTCCCAACTCTTTCTCCACTACATCTACGACTGCATCAATGCTGGCTCCTGCACCTGTACAAAACCTATTGATTTCATTAACTTCCACCCTGCCCTCAGATTCAGTTGAATTATCTCAGACTCTTCTCCCCCTTTTCTTGATTTATCTGTTTCCATCACAGGGAACAGACTATCAACTGACTTCTGCTACAATCTCACCAACTCTATCCCCTACTCTCAATTTTGCCGTCTACGTCGCCGCTGCATCTGCTCCCAGGGCGAGGTTTCTATTCCAGGTGATCCGAGATGTCCGCTTTCTTTATTAAACATGGTTTTCCCCCCTGCTGTAATATATGGATCCCTCACCCACGTCTCCTGTATGTCCCATAGTTCTGTTCTTGCTCCCCCTCCCCCCAAATGGAACATGGATAGAGTTCCTCTGGTCCTCACCTTTCAGCCCACCACTCAACATCCAACATATCATCAATATTTCCGTCACCTCCAACGTGATCCCACAACCAGTCAGATCCTGCCATTCCCACTCTTTTCCGCCTTCCACAGAGACCACTCCCTCCGCAACTCCTTGGTTCACTCATTCCATTCCAACCAAAGCACCCCCTCCCCAGGTACTTTCCTCTGCAACCAGAGTAGATGTAAATCCCGTCCCTATACCTCATCCCTCACCTCCATCCAGGAGCCCTAGCTGTCTTTTCAGGTGAGACAGATTTGCGTGCCATTCCTCCAACCTCATCTACTGCAGCCAGTGTTCCCACCTGGCTTGTTGTACATCAGTGAGACCCTTTTGGATCTTCTGGTTGCAGACCATTTTAACTCCCCTTCCATTTCTATACTGAATTTTCTGTCCTGGGACTCCTCCATTGCCACACAAAAGCTAGAGGAACAGTACCTCATTATTCCTTCTTGAGCTGCTTACAACCCAATGGTTTGAACATTGAATCCTCTAATTTTAGGTAACTCCCATCTCTCTCGTCCCGCCCGTCTCTTGTTCCCCCACATCCCACCCTTCTTCCGTCCCCCATCCACCCTCTTCCCTGTGCACTACCTGGATTTATGCCTATTTCTCCCCTCCCCTATGTACTTTCCTTTCGCTTCATAATTTCCAATTCATCAATCCATTTGTCCAACACCTGTCCTTACATCTCTGTCCATTGTCCAAACATCAGCTTGTCAAACCCTCCCCTCATCTTTATCAACCTATCACTTGCCGTACTTTGTCCTTCCCCTCATCTCTTCTCTCTTTCTCATTCTCCAGAGACACTGCCTGACAAGCCGAGTTATTGCAGCAGTTTATGTCTTTTTTTGTAAACCAGCATCTGCTGTTGCTTGTTTCTACTTCCCAAAGCACTGGTGAGTCTATGAGGCAGCAGTTGACAAAAATTCACACCAACATTCTTTGGATTCAGCAAGTTGAGGAATTGAGTCATTGGCACTTCTGATTACAAGGCAGTGACTTTGTAACAAGTTGGAGAAATTGAGAACAGAACCAGAGCTACTTGTGCAAGCTCACAAAATCCTTTGAACAAGAGTGCTTCATCAATTAAAAAAAGGGGCCTGCACTTGCATAAACCATTTCAGTGTCTCAGGAGGTCCCAAAACTCCAAACATATGAAGCACTGTCACGATTGTAATACAGGAAATATTTCAGCTCAATCATACAAATTTGAACTGGTGGGGGAAGGAAGTGTTAAATAATCTCATGGCTCACCCCAATTCACCTCAAAACAATCCCAAAGGCAATGTGATTAAAACAATTCTCAGAGCTGCTGAAGCTAACAATCACCTCACACTTGCCACATAGTATGAAGAATCAGTCTAAAGTGTCCTTCTCAAAATGTTAACTATCCAGATATGTTGGATAGTAACCCACTGTGTTACTCCAATACTTTGCATCTTTATTTTGTAAATGGCATCTGCAGTTTCTTGTTTCGACACCTCGTGTGCCTTTATCTCTCCACAAGAACTGAGTAAAATAGCCACTGACTTTGGAACTTCATGCTTCGTGCAGTAGAGAAATGGGGAGAGGGGGAAGGGGTGAAAGAGAAACGGGATAAAAGGGAACTAATAAGAGAGATATGGAACGGATATGCTGGAGAAGATGGAGAAAGAAGGTGCAGATGTGAAAGAAGGAATCTGGGAGCTTAAAATCCGACAAATGAATTAGGATCATGCAGATTCTCAAACAATAACCTGCAAAGTACTAATTTACTGACTTTCTGACAAGTGCACATTAGGAAAAGCATCAAAGCCTCATGCAAAATTGCAAATCCTCGACCTGAAAATGGGGGCAAAACTCAAACTGCTGGAGGGAATCAGCAGGTCAACCAGCATCAGTGGAGGCAAAGGGATGGTTGATATTTTGGGTCTAAACCTTGAATCTGTTGGTATGCAGGGTCTCAAACTGAAATGTCAACTAACCCTTTGCTTCCATAGATGCTGCTTGGCTGCTTATTTTTTCTAGCAGTTTTATTGCTCCAGATTCCAGCATCTACAGTCTCTTGAGTCTCCTTTCCAAAAAGCAGTGATGCGCATAAAAATTCGATCATATGAGCCAGGAATAATGAGAAGTAACTGAAAGACAGGCAACGTGTAGATGCTACTTGTCAATTAATGATTCAAAAATCATCTCAAAAGTTTATCTTTCAACTGTTAACGTCCTCAATTGAAAGAATGAACAAATACAAAGCAATTGTTACAGGCAGGTCCACAAGGACCAAGCTCGTAATCACATCTGTTAGCACCAGGCAATGTGAAGGTTAATTGGCATTTCCCCCTTGGAATGAACTGCTGACAAAACAATGATTTCCTGCACCATAACATTACTGGCTGGTCTAATATATTTAGCATTTGATGCTGCCAAACCATGGTTTTGAATGACTATAATCCCATAAGTGACCATTTAAATTTTATTTACTTTGGGATGGGATAGATAACGGGAATGAGTTAGATATTAATCCAAATGGTTTTTAGTTACTAACATACGATGTTGAAGGTGATAAAATCAAAAAGATTAACTTCAAACATATTAGTTAACCAAATAACTTAAGCACAATCACCTACTTAAGGCTTGTTCCAGGTTGGAGAACAGTAATCAGAATGGGAGTGTTATATGGCTCAGAAACAGGCTCCTCGGCCCAACAAATCCATGCCAGCCATCAAGCATTAATTTACATTAACTCCACATTCTCCACACATTGCAATCAACTGATAGTGGTGGATGTATGCAACAAGCTGCCAGAGGATCTAGTTGACATTTAAGAAGTAGTTTGACTGGTAATGGATCGGACACGTTTGGAGGGATATGGACCAAATGCTGGCAGGTGGGACAAGTGTAGCTGGGACATGTTAGCCGGTGTGGGCGAGTTGGGCCGAAGGGCCTGTTTCCACACTGTATCACTCTATGACTCTGACTCTACACTGATGAGCCAAAACATTATGACCACCTGCCTGATATGCTGTTGGGCCTCCTGGTGCCATCACTTCCCCAGGTAAACGGCGCACACGTACATGGCCTTCCACGTGATCTAAAAGAAAACGGGTCTCATCCGACCAGGCGACCTTCTTCCACTGCTCCAAGGTCCAGTTCCGACGCTCGCGTGCCCAATGTAGGCGCTTTCGACGGTGGACAGGAGTCATCATGGGCACTCTGACCGACCGGTCTGTGGCTACGCAGCCCCACACAGAGCAGGGCGTGATGCACTGTGTATTGTGACACATTCCTCCCGTGACCACTATTAAAATTTTCTGTGACTTGCGCCACAGTAGACCTTCTGTCGGTTCAGACCAGACAGGATAGCTTTCATTGCCCTCGCGCATCGATGAGCCTTGGGCACCCAACACCCTGTCGCCGGTTTGTGGTTTGTCCCTCCTCGGACCACTGTCGGTAGGTACTCACCACTGCTGACCGGGAGCACCCCACAAGCCTTGCCGTTTCAGAGATGCTCTGACCCAGCCAGTCGCCTGGCCATAACAATTTGGCCCTTGTCAAAGGTCTTTACTCCTGCCCATTTCTCCTGCATCCAACACATCAACTTCAGGAACTGACTGTTCACTTGCTGCCTAAAATATTCCACCCCTTGACAGGTGCCATTGTAACAAGATAATCAATATTATCAACTTCACCTGTCAGTGGTCATAATGTTTTGGCTCATCAGTGTATATAACTTTCCCAGATTCAACCATTCAACTGTAGACTGGGGCCAGTGGAGATTTAACCTACATACCCACTCATTGCTGGGATCTGAGAGGAAGCTGGAGCACCCAGAGGAAACCTACGCAGCCACAGGAAAAATGTGCAAACTTCATATGGAGAGCACCAGGGGTCAGGGCTGAACTTGGGTTGCTGCAGCTCTGCCATCTGCATCACTCTGCTGCCAAGAAAATGTTTGGAATGTAAATGAACCAGGGAACATCAACTGGTTGGATGTTCCCAACAGTCATATGAAGCACAGTTGGGTCAATCATCATGAATCAGAATCCCGGCAACTTTTGGTTCAAAGCACTGCACTTAACGTTACTGCAAATGATCATTTTCTCTGCAGCTGTTGATCAAGCAGAAGATGAAATAAGGAACTCGGAAAGAATTTACACCTAGGTAAAATTCATCTTTCTGAACACTATCTGGTAACTTTTACTGGACTAGTATTTGCTGGACATTAATAAACTAAGCCAAAAATATGCAGAAACCACCAAATTGCAGCGGTCAGAGCCTAAAGTAGGATTGTGCCACATGATAGCTCAAGTATGCATCCATGAACCCATAACTGGTCAGGAATCAAGTATGAAGAAAGAAGAAAACCAGGCAGAGGAAAATTGAAATCAAGAGAAAAGCAAAATATGGATTATCAGAGCAAGGCGTTTTCAGGACAAAGCAAAAAAAACTCCCCTTTTATTGTGGTTTTTTTTGTGGTATGATATTCCTAATGTCTGTAGTTAATGTGGCTTTACCTTGACAACTAAGCTGAAAAGATGTAGTATGTCCCATGAAACGATGCTCCACATGCTATCAGTTTTACAATCTTGAATTGAAAGTTTCCAAGGAAAATAAATATTGGTTTTCATCATATCCAACACTAGGCTGAATTCTCATCACCTCCAATGATTCCAGTATAATTTTTGCTGCACAATGCAACAACAATGGCATATGAACAACTATGATATGTAAGAAACATCTTTAAATCTTCATAAAATACAAAACAAACACACACATGCTTTATTTATTATATATAAAACTTACATTATCTATGGCATTTCAAGTCAATGTAATCTTCATTATTATTATTATTATTCAGTATTTATAATGGCTTCTGTTTTGTGATCATCAATATTACCATTCAACTCCTTGAAGATTTCCACTGTACCAAAGTTGCACATAAATATGGAATCCATGAAACCACCACTGATGCACATGGATTTCCTGGATATCATGGATGAAGCCAGCTTGCGTGCATCAGATTCAGCAAAAAACATTTCTTGTAAATATGCTTACAATTTTGCTGTATCTAAGCAAGAGGAAAATCTAATTTTTGACCCAAAAATGACCAGATTACTCTTGGCAATTGTGAGTACAATGGTGAACAATCCTTTTTCTGGCTGAGTGCCTCTCTGTCTTCTTCCATTTAAATGAGTAGTGTCAGTTGTGGCTCGATTTGGCACTCTCATCTAAGTCAGAAAATTCCAATTTCAGCCTCTACTCCAGAGAATTAAGCACAAAAATTTAAAGTGCACTTGTGGGTCCTACACTATTTTGAAGTACCATCTTTTGGATAGAGCATGCAGAAATAAGACCACCTGGAATGTCAATTCAATTTAAAATCAACCTTATATTTTAAAGACTCAAACTGACTGAATATGAATGAATAAATGAATAAGTTTATTGGTCAAGTATGTGCATATACAAGGAATGTGCCTTGGTGCTCCGCTCACAAATGACAACACAAACATACAGTTAACAATTAAGAATAAAGCATAACCACATCAAAACAATAAGGATATTTCTAATGTTACAAGGATGTTACAATGTTGCACCAAAAGGTGCAACATTGGCTACAAATAAATGACAGTGAATAAATGCAATTCTTTTGCTCTTCTACCCCCTTCCCAGTCTTCACCTAACAAAAATTAAGATTGAGTTTCCAAAGTTGAAAACCTATGTCCCTCAAATCTTGTGTTTCGGCACCGAGATGCAAAGTGGAGACAGAGGTAAAGCTCTGAAATGTAATATGAAGTTGTCCATTTTGGTAGAAAAGAAATGCATTTTTTAAAAAATAAATGGGGAGACTGAAAGGGAATGTTGTTCTGAAGTATTGGAGTGTTCTTGTGCACATATTAAAGTTAACACACAGTTACAGCAAGCAATTAGAAAAGAAAAAACATCACTTGGCCTTTACATCGCAAGTGGTCAAATGCAAGCATTTTGCTCGAATCACATAAGAGAGGTTGCATCACAACTGATGAGGGTTTTGACCCAAACATTGACAGTTCCTACATTCCCTACACCGATGCTACTCGATTCACTGAGCTGCTCCAAAATATTGTCTTGTCGCTCCAGATTCAGGCATCCGCAGAAATTTTTGTCTGATTTGACAAGAAATTTCTTCACCTAGAGGGAAGTGAATCTGTTGGATTATATACCCAAGGGGACTTCGGAGACAAGGTGGATGATTTATATTCACGGCAGTGTTCAATCGCTTTTCAATATAAATGCATATGTGGTTAGTGTAGGAAGGGGACGCTGAAGATCAGCCATGAACTAACTCAGTAGTGGAGCATGCTTGAAGAACTAAATAGTCTACTCTGGCTCCTTAATTTTTTTATTTGCTTGTGCAAATTGCCAAATGAAAAGTAATCCCAAGATTCATGGAATGGCTCTGTCAATCAACTACCCCAATGTAAAGAAAAAACTGTCCCTTTCCTCTCAAATTACTTCCCTATGCAAATATACTTTTCAATTGTATTCTATACAGGTTCGACAACAAACATGACCTCTATTCAGGGACCATATCTGTTCACTCATAGCTCACTGCTCCTCATCCAGGCAAGGTAAGATACTGACAATTTTTTTAACAAACTCAGGATATAGCCTTGCATGTGGCTATACGTCTGTTACGTATATTGATTTTTATGGTTCAATATTCAAGACCACTTCTGTCGGCAATTTCTCATTCCCATTAAAACTTGGAATGCAACTTTGGCTGCATTTGTCTTAGTGAGTACAAACATCAAGCAGAAAGCCCTATATATGGGATACATTATATTCCAGCTGCTTCATCTTCCTGTAATTTAGAAGATGCAAGACTGAACTGTGTCCCTGGAGAATGAAATGAGCTATAAGCTGCCAAATAGACTTACCAACCAGTGAATCAGTGAATAAGTGAATAAGAGTAAATGTCATGACAAAATATCAAAGTTTGACTCTCGCTGCTCAGAGGATGGATAAATAAGGAGGGGGGGGGGGGGGGTGGTGATAGTGATGATGGGTATTAAGTCCTGTAAAGGTGAGTCCACTCCAACCTGTTAATTTTCCTAATCAATTCAACCGTGTTAAACTATGAATTGCAGGCAAAAGTGGGTAATACAAAAACCTACATGGTTATGTCAGAACTCAAACCATATTTTAAACAAGAATCAGAGCCATAGAGCAGAGAAACACGCCCTTCGACTTACCTTGAATATGTTGGGTATCAAATACTTATGTATGCTAATCCTATTTTCGAACATTTAGCCTGTAGCTTTCTGTGCAATGGCACTTCAGGTACCCATCTGTACCCATCCAGTTGCCCCAATTTACCCTTAATTTCAGATTCCAATCGCTCTCAGGATGAAGAAATTCGTCTTGAAATTCCCTCCAAAATCTCCTACCCCTTACCTAAAACCTATGACCTTTAGTTATAGGCATTTCTGCAATGGAGAAAACTTTCTCATTATATTCTATCCATGCCCCTCTTACCTCAATTAGGTGAGTCCTCAGCTTCTCGGCTCCGAAGAAAACCTAATTTGAGGAAGGACACTCTTGCTATTGAGGGAGTGCAGCATAGGTTCACAAGGTTAATTTCCGGGATGGTGAGACTGTCATATGATGAAAGAATGGAGCGACTGAGCTTGTATTCACTGGAATTTAGAAGGATGAAAGGGGATCTTATAGAAACATATAAAATTATTAAGGGATTGGACACGCTAGATGCTGGAAACATGTTCCCGATGTTGGGAGAGTTCGGAACCAGGGACCACAGAATAAGGGGTAGGCCATTTAGAACTGAGATGAGGAAAAACCTTTTCACACAGAGTTGAGAATTTGTGGAAGGCAGTGAAGGCAGATTCACTGGATGGGTTAGATAGAGCTCTTAAGGATAGCGGAATCAAGGGATATGGGGAGAAAGCAGGAACGGGGTACTGATTGTGGATGATCAGCCATGATCACATTGAATGGTGGTGCAGGCTTGAAGTGCTGAAATGCCTACTGCACCTATTGTCTATGTATCTATGTATAACAAGCATGACCTATCCAGTCTCTCCTTGTGGCTCTCTATCCCATAATAGCGAGAGCCTGCTAAATCTGCTTTACAACCACTCCAGATCAATCTCATACTTTCAACCAGCTGTTTACCAACTAATGTTTCCCTGCTCTTACATTGTGCCATGGCTAATGAAAGCAAACATCCCAGGTGCCTTCTTAAGTACATTATCTATTCACGTTACTGCTTTCAGGGATCTTTGGATACGTACACCATTCGCTCTGTTCTTTAACATCTATTCGAATCAGAGCATTCATTGTGTATATTCTGGCCTTATTACCCCATACGTACCAGGATTATGTTTAATTTGCCATTTCTGTTACCAACTGATCAATATCATTCTGTAGCCTAAGACTACCCTCCTCTCTGTCAACAACATTACCAACCAATGTGTCATGTACAAACCTATGTCATCTGCACCCAGATCCAGATTTAATAAAGCACAAAAAACAACAAGTGTCCCAGCATTGACCCCTGTAGTATACCACTGGTCACAGGTTTGCAATCACAAAAACACTCCACCTGAGCATCATTCTCAGCTTCCTATCACCAAGTCAATATTTGGTTCAATTTGCCAGAGACCTGGATCACATGGATTCTTCTGTACCAATCTCTCAGGTCAAACCTGATGAAAGACCTTATTGAAGACCATATAGATGATGTGCAGTGCACTATCAACATACTCAGTCATCTCGTTGAAAAATTCAATCCAAGCAGTCACACATGACCTCCACTTACAAAGCTTGATAACTATCCTGGATCGATTCATGTCTCAAGTTCAGATTCAATCTATCTCTCAGAATGTTTTTGCAATATCAACAAAAATTCACACTGAGTTTAGTTTAGTTTACAAATACAGCATGAAAACGAGCCCTTCGACCCACCAGGTCCATGCTGAACAATGATCACCCGTACACTGGTTCTATCCTACACACGGGGACAATTTACAGAAACAAATTAACCTACAAATTTGCATGTCTTTGGAATGTGGGAGGAAACCAGAGCACCTGGAGAAAACCCACACAATCACATGGAGAATGTAAAAAGTCCATACAGACTGCACCCAAGGTCAGGATCGAACACAGGTCTCTGGCGCTGTGAGGCAGCAAATCTACCGCTGGTCATGTGCAAAGTGAGGTGAAGCACAAGTACAATACAAGGTCATGTGCAAAAGTAAGGTGAATCACAAGTACAATGCAAATCTTGCTTGCAGCAGCAGCAGACACATAGACTCGGCAACCCACAAGAATATAAATCACGTTTAAATTCTGCATGACAGTAAAAGAAAAAAATCAAGACATAATTGGAAAGTTATGGCAGTGAAAAAGATGTTTTTCTTGCCAAGGAGTTGCCAATGAGTGTTCCATTGCCAAGTTAAGGTTAAGGTTGTGCAGGTCAGTTCAAGAATCTGATATTTATAGGAAAGTAGGTGTTCAGGGATCGTGGTGTGGGATTTCAGGTTTCTACACCTTCTGCCTTACAGTAGCAAAGAGAAGAGGGTTTGAACAAGATGTTGGAGGCCCTTAATGATTGATGCCGCCTTCTTGAGGCAGCGCTCGTGTAGATGTTTCAATGGTAGGGAGGGCTGTGCTTGTAATGGACTGAGCTTGCTATCTCTCCCTGCAGCCACTTAAGCCCCTGTGCATTGGAATTAGTATACTAGATCATAATACAACCGGTCAGCATACTTTCTAAACTGCATCTCTGGAAAATTGTTAACAGTTTTGGGGGACATGCATAATCTCTTCAAGTTCAACTTCAAAGAAAGGAGTGGTGTTGGTGCACCTTCTTCCTGGTTGCATCTACATGCTGGGCCTAGGACAGGTCATCCAAGACTCGTTAAAGTTCTGTATTGGGGTAACCTCGCTGTTATTAGACAGAAACTTGCAAATGTTGATTGGAGTAGGTTGTTTGGAGGTAAAGGGACTTCAACAAATTGGGATGCCAAAGTGTGATGGTGAGAGTTCAAAGCATGCATGTTTCTGTTAAAGTGAAGTACAAGGCAGGTGAGAATAAGGAAGCCTGGATGATGAGAGATATTGAAGTTCTGGTCAGAAAAAAGGGAAGGTAAAGGCAGGTGGGATCAAGTGCATCCCCGGAGCAGTTTAGGAGACTGAGAAGCACTCTTAAGAAATAAATCAGGAGGGCAAAAGGGAGGAATGAGAAGATTAAAGAGAATCCATGTCCTCCTCTCTCTGATGGGGGTTCTGTGAGACCCTCTCCCATTGCTCTACCTCTGTGATTCCTTCTGCTTCTTTGCTCTACTACCAGATTCTGACCCTGTCGTTACATCAGCCATGCCTGTTTTCTCAATATTTGCACTGGTTATTGATTTCCTGACTCCGAGTGAAAGACTGTACATTTACCCTATCTATTCCCCCAAATAATCTTATAAACCTCGAAAATATCACCCCTCATCATTGTGCACTCCAAGGAATAAAGTCCTAGTCTGCCCAACCTCTGCCTATTGGCGTATGTCGCAAACAGTGTTACAAGCAAGGTTGAGTAGAATTGCTTCCAATAAGACTAAGTATATTCTCTTACAGACCACTGTTTGTTCCTGAATGCTGTTGTTTACTGTACAATTGTATTACACTTGGACTCCACCTCCTTGGTGTTGCATCTGATAAAATAAATGACCCAATAGGAACTGCAACCGAAACATCACCGCTGCAAGGCATGCTGCACCTGGCAACATAAACAATTATTTTTCTAATCTAGAGTGCAAGAATGCTTAGAAAACACACCTGTTACATCACCAAAAGTGGTGAGAGGCTAACCAGATTATCTCTTGTTTCTACTGCAATATTTGATGTATAGTTGCTGTAATAAAGTTTGAAAACAGGAGACAGCATTCAAATAATTGCAAAAGAATCTACAGCTGCTGACAAAGTACTGCAGTGCAACAATAATGCACTGTTAAAAGGAGGTACAAATGAATGAGGAACCCAACTCACATTGTGCAAGCCTCCCAAAGCTTCAACATGACATTTCTCCCTGAACTGTGACATTTCCCACTGTTTGGATACAGCACTCCCAGCGAGTTGTGAAGCTGCAGCTGTGTTTGTTTCCTGTTACTAACAAATGCATTGTAGGGTCAGCCTGGCTGTCCTTCTACATCGCACTGATAATGACATTTTGGTTGACTTGCTCGCTCATTAACAAAGTGCCTATTCAGTGACATTGCTTTTCAAAGTAATTAGCTATTTCATCAATTCACCCCTGGTTACCAAAGTAACAGGCTGGGATGCATTTTAAAAATCTGCAATTTTGAGTTTAACTTATTTAATCTATAAAGGTGAATGAGTCATTTGGCAAAACTGCAAAAACAATTTGAATACTTACTGTACTTTTTTTTCTCCTTTCCGGCTTAGCCTTCCTGTTGCCTGCTCAGTTTTGGTAACACTTCATGAAGAACCTAAATACAAACAATAAAAAGGAATGAATGAACAATAAATTCTAGAAATCTCAAATAAACACATACAATATTGAACACAAACAGACCAGAAATACATTTCAGACACATGATGCATTACTTCATCTAGAATTTCTATTTGTTTCTATTTTTAGAAACAATGGCCACACCATTTTCTCTCAAGCTTGTGGGATTTTTGTTTAAATTCCCTCTGGGATCCTCATGGAAAATCACCAATGTACTTCAGAAATATGAGTAAAAGTTGGACGCTCTTCTGTTGATCCCTTCTCCATATCCTCAGAAACCATCTTGAAAGTCTTTGCCATCTTTGCCTTTTATCCTCAGGCTCAGTGATACTGCTGCTGCACAATGGCGGCAATTAGAGCTCGAATCTAACTTCTGCTGAATATGTGTAGGATTTACACATAGTCCTGTGTGACCATGTGAATTTGCCCTTGATGATCTGGTTTCCTCCCACATCCCCAAATCATGATGGTAGTTTAACTGACTACTGCAACTTATCCTTCTTGCAGGTGGGTGGCAGGAGAATCAGAAAAAATGTCACAGACATATGAGAGAGAATAGTTTACTAGGAAATATGTGGGGGAATGGGATTGAGAATGCTCCAAGGGCCAGTGTAGACTCTATAAAATGACCTACTTTTATATACTAAAAATATGTTTGCAGCCCTTTTTAAACACGAGCACAATCTTACAGAATGTGCTTTCTTTTACAGCGAGCCTATCAATTTAATGAAAAAATGTATAACGCAGGAACTGAAAGACTGTAACCCCTCTTCAGCAAATGGTAACAACTCAGATCAATTGAGATTACATAGAATTTAACGTTGAGAGAAAACATAATTGCTATCTGCAACACAATTATCAGTGAGTTACTAAAGTGCTGATTTAATGTGTTCTGCACATGGCACTCACTCGGCATCTGTCAGCAAGGTTTAGTGCATTTGGATAATAACCCAGGCTCTGAATCAGACAAGTTTAATTACTGATGACATAATCATTGAAAGATTATGCTACTTATTTCACCTACAAATGGGATGGGCACCAGAGATCAAGGCAAATGAAATAGAAAACAAAATGGAAAAGTTTAGGAAATATATTAATAGGATTCAGCTTCCTGCAGCTTTTAATAGTCATAAAAAAAAGTGCTAGAATTCCTTGCATGAAAGGTATTGAAAATAAATGCCAATGTATTATAAAAAAAATGTAAACAATACATTGTTTGCACAAATGAACTTTTCTCTCATTATTGTGATGTTTGCAAAATTCACAGACTGTATTAACAACAATGACTCAAAAATTAAGCAAAGTCCTACAGAAGGCATTTTAAACACATAACTGCATAAAGTAGGAAATCAATATGTCAATGTTCATTGACATGAAAATGAGTTGGGGAAGGTCCCGGTCGGTTCCTTCAGCACTTACTTTAACATATCAATTACAACTTGCCAAGATAAGCTCTTTCGAATTACTAATCCATTTGAAACAATGATAAAGTGCATTAAAATAGCTCCATTCAAGGGCACAAAGTAAATGTGTTAACTTTTTAATGCAGACAAAACAAAACGCCATTCCCTGGAGTGCCACAGGGAACCAATACCATGGGCAAATTCCAATAAACATGGCTACATATATTACTGGTGTATTACCTATTAGACTGGTGACTGATTGCAAAAGATGTTAAAAACAGGAAACCACTTGTCAAGCCTGATGAAAATCAGAAACGGAGGCAGCCACCCCTTTCGAAAACCAGTAGTCACAACCAGTAAATTGCTGACTGCAAAAGGATCACAGAGCAAGAATAATTCAGGTCTGTTTTGAAATGACAGGCGGTGACGACTGGAGCATTGCAGGGATCAGTGCTTCAGTCTTACCTATGCACAGATTATAACAATGATTTTGGAAAAGAAATCACCGGTGACAAGAAAAATCCAAGTCACGTCAATTTCAAAAAGTGCCTTTAAACGCATGAAAGCTTGGCTTTTGCTGGCAGAAAGAAAAACGTGGTGCTTAGGATAACAAATTTTCAAAAAATATACAAATATTCCTTGACTGCTCCAAGTAAACCCCTAAACTCTTGCTTGAGTAAATAAATCGGGGAGATCCAAGACAAGCTGATATGTAGTTTAGTTTAGAGATACAGCATGGAAAGCAGGCCCTTTGGCCCACCGAGTCCACGCTGACAAACGATCCCCGCACACTAACACGCCTACACACACTAAGGATAATTTACACTTATACCAAATGTACACACCTCAGCCAATTAACCTACAAACCTGTACGTCTTTGGAGTGTAGAAGGAATCCGAAGATCTCAGAGAAAACCCACGCAGGTCACGGGGAGAACGTACAAACTCCGTACAGACGGCAGAGTCTGGATTGAACCCACGTCTCTGGCTCTGCAAGCGCTATAAGGCAGCAACTCTACCGCTGCGCCACCATGCCGTGGTTCTATCCTTCACACTAGGGTCAATTTACAGAAGTTAATTAACCTACAAACCTGTACAAATTTGGAATGTGGGAGAAAACCGGAGCACCCAGAGAAAACCCATGCAGTCGCAGGGCGAATGTACAAACTCTGTACAGACAGCACCCGGATCTCTGGTGCTGTAAGGCAGCAACTCCACTGCTGCGCCACTGTGCTGCGCTGGGGCAAAATAACCAGGAACCAAAGAAAAATTATTGCTCACTGCAGTTAAAGATTAATCCGTTTAAATGGATGGGCTTCAATTTTCTGGAACTTGGTTGATGGTGCACTGCCAACATTTTAACTAGAGTTCAGCAGATCAATGAACATACCAATATGGTCAACATAAATTTACGAAAATTGCCACATCATTTATGGCATGTTAACCTGGAGTTAAGATGTGGATTGGGGGTGTTGGCATGGTGATCATCTAAAATCTACTCCTACGTCAAATGTTTGTGCCAGATCTGCAGTGCCTTCATGAGTACTGAACATAGGTGTTACTTGCTCTCTGCAGTATGATAAATATTGGAACATAGATGACTGTGGAAAGGGAAAAGAATTGTCCACACTCCAGGAGTTGGGCTTTTTGAGATCCCCAATTCTCTGTGGTAAAATGTATTACAGAGGGCAATACTGAAATGGTAATAGCAATCACAAAGACCTACCCAGAATTTTACTGAATCAGGCCACCAATACTATGTAAAAAGGGAGAGAGAAAACAAGGAACTGTGGACTGGTTAATGCAATATCAGAAGTAGAGAAAATGCTCGAGTCAATTATCACAGTTGGACACTTAGAAACAGGATTAGATGAAGTCAATATTGATTTGTGGAATGGAAATGGTGTTTGACAATCCTTTGGTTTAACTGAGAATGCAACTGGTAGAATCAATAAGGGAGAATCGGTGGATGTGGTGTATTTGGATTTTTAGAATACCATTTGATAAAGTCACAGAGAGGAGGTTAATGTAAAAAGTAAAGCACATTGTCAATATTCATGCCCTTACAACCCATTCAGATTACAACCCAGCGGTATGAATATTGACTTCTCTAACTTCAAGTAACCCTTGCTTTCCCTCTCTCTCCATCCTAGTTCTCCGATTAGTCTGATCGTCCCCCTGATTAAATTTTATCTTTGTTTGCTTTATTGTCACCTTCCCCCAGCTAACAATGATCTATTCTACATTTTCGTTATCTTTGATGTCACGTTTTCACACCTTGCCCTTCCATATCTCTGTGTCTCCTACTCCCCGAATCTCAATCTGGAGAAGGGTCTTGACTCAAAATGACACCCATTCGTTCTATTCAGAGATGCTGCCTGCCCCGCTGAGTTACTCCAGCATTTTATCTTCACTCTTATGGTGGCAGCGAGTTGCCTCCCCCCCACTTTTAGTGATTGTTCTTTCTTATTAGTCTTACCTGGTTTTGATGACATTCATTGGAATACTGTGGAGGTATAGTTACATAGAGTGTTTTTAATGTATTTTCTGACTTAAGGACAAAATTAACTGTGGACATCTATGAAATCAGAACTTATTCATTGCCCGGCAATGGTCTGCACTTGCCTCGAAGGGTGTGCATAATGGTTCACCAAGTCAATTTCTAGAATGGTGGGTATTTCATGGTGAAAGAGTGGGTCAACAGGATCGAGAATGGATTTTAGAAGAATGAGAGGCGATCTCATTAAAGGCATACAAAATTCTGCCCAATAGACAAGATGCTGGTGGTATGTTTACCTCTGGCTCACAATCTCAGCATAAGGAGCAAGACACCTAGAACTGAGATGAGGAGAAACCTCTTCACTCAGGAGTAGTGAAACAATGGAATTTTCCATCATGGAACACCATGAAGACGAGTCACCAAATATATTTCATAAAACAAATAGATTATTAGAAATTTAAATAAAAATCTAGTCAAAAATCTGTAAACTGAAAACATGGCGACGCATCTGAATGAGTGCAAAAGCAATATAGATGATGTCATTCACCAACTTGGCTCTTATATTAAAAATGGCCGCATACAATGACCCTTTCCCATCTAATCCTCATGAGATGAGACAGTGGAGGGTTAATACAAACTGATGAATTCATAAGCAGTCATCCTTCATCAAACAATTATACTAATTAGAAAAAATCAAGCACTACATGTGTTTCGCATTTGAGGCACAGGTTAATACACCTACTTCCCTGATCTCATTGGTAAAAGGAATGCTGTGTAGACCACAAATCTTTTTTATGGGGTTTTGCATATAAAAAATCCAATGGACTATTCTGATATCTCATCAATTACTGAGTTTTGCCTTAAAAATGATCTAGGTATTTTCTCAAGTTGTTTAAAATTTACTTAATAGATCTTCATTTCAACTTGGCATAATTCCTCCAGCTTGCTCCAAAAAAACCTTGTTTGTTGATATGCATACATCTTATATTACAACACCTCCCTCCAACATGTTCATTGGACCATTTGAAGAAGAATGCTGAAGAATATGTGGGCAGGTGAGAATAGGATTGCTTACTAAATTTAGAACTCAGAAAAAAAATTAGATTCATTGATTAAAACCTCTCACAGACTAATTACAACAGATTAAATTATGCACATAGTTACAATGTTTGGAAAAGATGCCTTGTTGTTTCAGTGAGATCCTAACTTTCCCATTTAATTTGAGCATATGTTTGATTTATGGGAATGATTGGGTCAGAGTCAGAAACGGTGACACACCGAACCCAAAGACACACAAACTACTCTAAAACCACAGACACTATAAACCCAGAGAAATTAACGTTGAGTGATCAACCAGAATCCAAGTTGTCAAACCACAAACTGGATGAATGTTTAATAATGACTAAACTCATTTTATTGAGCAACATAGCTTACTCTGTTATTGTATTGACATAAGTATTAAACAGCTGAAAATAATGGCTTATGTAATAGTGCGGACAACTGCAAAAAAGGATTATGTTCCAACAAATTTATTTGCGGTTTCCAATCAAATGTGTGAATAATTCACAATTCCATAAATATGCAGGCTCGCATTTTGTCTCATAAGTAAATGTAGATCATACAACCATGTTAAACAAATAATCCCCACACACTATCCTGATGCTGCAAAGTCACCTTGTAACTACTTCAGCAGAATTAACTCTCCTACCACCATATTAATATGCTTCTTAACCCTACTGCCTCCTTAATTCAGTTGAATGTGAATCTTCCATTGGTTATCACATAAACAGACAAATCAGGCCACCTTCAATGGAGATATAGTCATACAGCACAGAAACAGGCCCTTTAACCAACTTGTCCAACCGACCAAGATGCCCTATTTAAGCTTGTCCCATTTGCCCAACATCCCTCAAATCTTTCCTATCGTGTACCTGTCCAGGTGCCTTTTAAATGTTGTTATTGTGCCTGCCTCGATTACTTCCTCTGGCAGCTCATTCCCTGTACCCACCACCCTCTGCGTGTAAAAGTTGCCCCTCAGGTTCCTATTAAACCTTTCCCCTCGCATCTTAAACTCATGTCCTCTGGTTCTTGATTCCCCTAACCTGGTCAATCGAACCAGTGCCTTTAGTCATGAGTCACTCGGCATCTCATTATGAAATTAATAACTCTGTATAATCACATCCATTCGCTTCCACGCTCAGAAACAGGTTGGCACTAAATGGACTGCCGTGTATCCGGGATGCAAAAGACTACATTTTAACTCAAGAGTTGTTGTTAAGTTGTATACAATGTTCTAGTAAAGCAGAAACCCCCCCACAAAATCATGAAGTGGGTGCCTGGAAAAATAAATTTAAAAAGCAAGTTAAAAATAGGGTGAAACTCCCTCTACATGACACATTTATAAGGTAGGGGCAGCATGTTAGAGTAATTTAGTGATTTAATTTAGTTTAGTTTAGAATACAGCACGGACACAAGCCCTTCAGCCCACCGGGTCCGCGCCGATCAGCGATCCCCGCACATTAACACTATCCTACACACACGAGGGACAATGTACACATTTACCAAGCCAATTAACCTACAAACCTGTACATCTTTGGAGTGTGGGAGGAAATCGAAGATCTTGGAGAAAGCCCACACAGGTCACGGGGAGAACGTACAAACTCTGTACAGACAGCAGCTGTAGTCGGGATTGAACCCGCATCTCCGGTGCTGCATTCGCTGTAAGGCAGCAACTCTACCGCTGCACCACTGTGACTGCCTTAAATAGAGTTAATGTTAGCTCATCGAGCTGATTTAAATAGAGTAAATGCTTTGACGCACTTTCCCATCATTGCAGGAATTAGAAACAAAATAGGAGAATGCACTAGTTGCTGTGTTGTTATCTTGGGAAATAGTCTCTTCCAGGTCGGTCCCAGTGAGCTTAATGAGCAATGATAACCAATCATTGCATGTGAAGATGTATTTGGGAAGAGGAGCGAGTGAGATGATTAAATGGAACTGAAGAGTGCATTAAAAGGCTAATGCCTTAACAATGCGAGGAGGATGGGTATTTCAGCTCTGTAGTAGCATTATTGGAACTACATGAAAACAGGCCTCCCCCTCTCCCACCACTGAGTCTAAGCTGATCATCAAGCACACATCTACATGAATCCATTTTTCTATTCTCCCCACAATCATGAACTTCCCCCAGATTCTCCCACGCTTGCCTACAGACTGGAGCCGATTTACAGTGGCCTATTAACCTGTAGATTTTTGGGACACGAGAAGAAACAGGAGCACCTGGAGGAAACCCTTGCAGTGTATACCAACCTTGATGTGTACACCAACTCCACAGAGAGCACCCAATATCAGGATTGAACCTGGTCCTCTGGCACAGTCAGGCTCCAGATATGCCACTGTGCCGCCTCCAATGATGGGGGCAATACAGACAAAGGTTTGATTAGTTGGAAGGCAACAAAAAGGAGAAAGGCGGAGGAAAGAAGCGAGTGTAAGGTACAGGCATGGTGACAGTCAGTGGAAGACATATCATCCACAAGACTATGAAAAGTCTTCATCCAAAGCCAACATGTTGGTGATATCGGCCCACAAAGTTTGTGCCGACCATGATGCCAAGACCGACTCTTATCTGCCGCACATGGTCAATATCTCTCCATTCCTTGCATATCCATGTGCCGATCAGGCCAAAGAGAATCTGAAGTAAGCATTGCCAGAGCAGCACTCATCCAGAAAAATGGCAAGTATTTCATAATCAGAACCTTATAAATGATGGCACTGGAGCATGGCAACTCTTTGCATGCTGGTCTTTGAAGAGAATTACTATCATCCGATACATCATCTACTCTTTGAAGTCTCTTATCTCCCTGTAAATCTAGCAACATTTCCAATTGCTCTAATGATAATCTAACTATATTCTGAACTCGTGTATCTTTCCCTTTGATCCACCTATTGAACGAGTTCGGCTTGACTGTATTTATCTACAGTATTATCTGATTTGATTAGATAGCATGAGAAACTAAGTTTTCACTGTACTTCGGTACACGTAACAATAATAAACCTAAACCAAACTCAAAACCTATCATCCCACAGTAACAGGCATAAGGAAATACAGTGGTGGCAGTTTCTGATCAGTGAAGGGAAAGTTAGGGCACATATTGGAAACTGAGATTGAAGTGGGGGAGAATTCCAGTCAAGCAAAATAGATGAAGGAAAAATGATCCAGAAAGATGTTGATATCTCAATGAGGTGAGAGCAATAAAGAAACAGTTCTGCTGCCCAGACAAGCTTTGAAACAGAATGTGTCTGTGGAGATAATGGCAGAGGTTGAGACATTAATTTGATGTGGCCAGACCTTGCACATTTATCTCAGGATGTGGCGAGCTGTGGTTTGAGAAGTGTTGATTATCATCGAGTTTTTACACCATTAAAGTGGTCACATTCTTTTGCTCAAATGCAGTTAAAGATCACACAGAAGTTAGCATTATTGCAGTGAAATAATAAATTCAGTACTTTTAACCTAACAATAGATTATTAGTACAAGTGTACCACGTCATCACCATGAGAAAGAAAGAAAAAAAAACAAGCTTTTCCTCATAATTCTCCGTCATTTGCCTTTCACTTTAAATTTGTGTACCTTGCTCTTTATACCAACAGCTGATGGAAACAGCAAACAGCTTCTCTACTTTACCCCCTATCTAAACCCATGATCCTGTACACCTCTATAAAATTATAAAATCTCTTCTTTATCTTCTTTGCGACAGGCAGTAAAGAAACAAACCTCTCCCAAATAATCTTGCAGTTGAAATCCCTCATGATTGGAACTATTCCTTTTGTGCACAACTTGTTGTGCCCTCCCCAGACCTCCTTATCCTTCCTAGAGGGTAGTGATGCAATACTCCAGCTGTGGTCTATACCACAAGTGTACTATAAAGGTTCAAAATGATCACAATGCATTTTGTACTAAGTGTTAAAGTTCAAATTATTCAATGAAAAGCTGTGATACAGAATGACAATCAGAATACATAATAAATAAACTCATTTTATCCAAGGATTTGATCAGGATTAAACGCTCTATTTCCTACACCCTGCAAAACGGTTGTGTCAGAGCGGACAAGCATTCTCCACAATGCAAGCTTTCACTGTCAGGTTCACATCGTTGCTCCAGCCATGAAAACAGTAAACGTAGTGTTTCCGTTCTTTCATCTTTGTGAATAACACAGGATGCTGACTAAATTGAATGTGCAAACTAATTACAGCTTCCACTCGCTCATATGGCGGCATTTCAAAATAATGACTTAAATTTTCCTCTGGGATAAGACAAAGCAACTAAAACATTCTTGCAGCATTGCAGGAAGGAAGGAGAGCTCATTGCTCCCTGTGGCTTTGTGACATACCCTGCTCTATTCCATGGTATTAAAGTATTAAAACAGGCTTGAATAAATAGCATTTGTCCAAAAAGAAAAGGAATAGAGAAAGACTTGAACAGCCCCCTGTCCACACAAGTAATCTATTCTGTAAAAGACAGTTTTGCTCCTGTTCTGATTCAGTTGATGGATGCACTTGCTTCAACACGACGTAAAGCTAACTCAACCAGGAAAGATTGATCTACAATTGGTATCATGTCATGATCTCATCTGACCTATGAACTGTGCATAGTTAGGACAAAATTGTCAGGTGAAGTTTATTGTCGTAGGCATATGTATGGTGAGGCACGGGTACAATAAAAATCTTGCTTCACATCTACAGATGTCACCCAGTTTCAATTATCATTAAGTGGATCCAGCTTAAAAAAAAACACTTCCATGTTTATTAGAACAAGATTGCAAATCAGTGCAATGAGAAATGAAGGGCACAAGATATGGGTGCAAAGTGGGAGTGGGAAATAGAAATTGGATAACATAAATGTATCATTTAATTTTTCATAAGATATGTTTAAGCACAAAGTAGAATTCAAATTCTATTATTTTTGGAACTTACAACTGCAGTAGCAAAATTTCCAGCACTTGTGAAAATCACAATAACTCTTGAAGCATTCTTGTCAATTGAGCCGAATACAGACAAATGGAACCAGCCAACTTAGTGGACAAGATGACCCAAAGGGCCCATTTCCATGCTGCATAGCTTCACGGCTCTGTAATTGTTCAATATGGTAATCCAGAGGTTGTCATCAGCAGCATCCGGCCTTTCCTTAGGTTACACTGTTCTGCAACCTTCTCGCAGTCTGATCTTGGGAGATAAATATTCATTTCATCTAATTAGCAAGCTGCTCCCATGCAAGATATTTCAAAAATGTTAACACTTTGCTACATCTCATATGTGAGATTTTTTAAATACAACATAGCAGCCAATAATTACTGCCTTATCGCTTGGGCAGCTAACAACCCAGCGGTATGAATATTGATTGCCTAACTTCGTAACCCTTGATTTCCCTCTCTCTCCGTCCCCACTCCACCCTAGTTCTCTGACTAGTTTCACTGTCCACCTGATTAATTTAACTTATTGTATATCTCGTTGTCAACTTCACCCTAGCTAACAATGAACCATTCTACATTTCCTTGATTGTTTGCTTTGATCTGTCGTTTTCACACCTTACCCATCTATATCTCTAACCTCCCTCTCCCGACTCTCAGTATTAAAAAGGGTCTCGACCCGAAATGCCACCCATTCCTTCTCTCCAGGTTGTGCACTCTGTCTCTGTTCCACTCTCACTATACGCATGACTGTGCAGCCAGACACTGTTCAAACACCATCTGTAAATGATTCAATAATACCACTGTTGTTGGATAAGAAGTTTTGAAGATCTCCTGAAGGAAGTGATGAGGAAGAATTTGCAGCAAGATGGTGAAATAAAGTTTGCTCTTCAATGAATCACCGCAGGATGAGCACATAACTATGGTTACAACTTCCTCGTCTACATGTCTAAAGAGAAATCTGAGTCACTCTGTAGACAATGATATCAATGGGTGCATAAGCCTCCGCTATCTGTAGCAATGATGCAGACAGTTGTCTGTACTGAAACGTACATGACAGCTCTCCCATCACAACAATTATACAGTCAGTCCTTTGTGCCAATGAATGCACACACCTCTTCAACAACTCTACCCATAAGAGACAGCTGTTAAAAGCTGTCAATGTTAACTTTCTAGGATTAAAACAAAGAATAAGCCTTTAGTTTCAAAACCCCTGATCACGAATGACAGCAGCCGAAAGCAAAACAAAAACAGCTGCTTGGTAATTTTTAATTAAAAATAGAAAATGCTGGAAATACACAAATGGGCAGGAAACATTAAAGGAAAAGGAATAGGTGATGTTTTGGATCGAGACCCTTCTTCAGACTGATAGTAAGGGGAATGAGAGATATCAATGGTGCTTGGGACAAATGAATGGAAGATACGCAAAAAGCAATGATGGTCTAGGAAAGGTGGAACCCACACTGGTCCATTGTTGGCTGTGCGATAGGTGATAACGAGTTATACAGACAATAGAACTCAACAGAACGACAGTGAAGCTAGCACGATGACTAGGGCGGGGGAGGGACGGAGAAAGAGGGGATGCAAAGGTTACTTGAAGTTAGAGAAATCAATTTTATTACCGCGGGGTTTTGCCCAAGCAAAATGTGAGATGCTGTTCCTCCAGCTTACGTTTGACCTCACTCTGACAATGGCGAAGGCCCAGCACAGAAAGTGTAGGAAAATAACTGCAGATGCTGGTACAAATCGAAGGTATCACAAAATGCTGGAGTAACTCAGCAGGTCAGGCAGCATCTCAGGAGAGAAGGAATGGGTGATGTTTCGGGTCGAGATCCTTCCTCAGACTGATGTCAGGGGGCCGGGACAAAGGAAGGATATAGGTGGAGACAGGAAGATAGAGGGAGAACTGGGAAGGGGGAGGGGAAGAGAGGGACAGAGGGACTATCTAAAGTTGGAGAAGTCAATGTTCATACCACTGGGCTGCAAGCTGCCCAAGCGAAATATGAGGTGCTGTTCCTCCAATTTCCGGTGAGCCTCACTATGGCACTGGAGGAGGCCCATGACAGAAAGGTCAGACTGGGAGTGGGAGTTGAAGTGCTCAGCCACTGGGAGATCAGGTTGGTTAAGGCGGACTGAGCAAAGGTGTTGAGCGAAACGATCGCCGAGCCTGCGTTTGGTTTTGCCGATGTAAAGAAGTTGACATCTCGAGCAGCGGATATATAAGATTGGAGGAGGTGCAGGTGAACCTCTGTCTCACCTGGAAAGACTGTTTGGGTCCTTGGATGGAGTTGAGGGGGGAGGTAAAGGGACAGGTGTTGCATCTCCTGCGGTTGCAGGGGAAAGTGCCCAGGGATGGGGTGGTTTTGCCCAGCACAGAAATGTCAGTATGGAAATGGAAAGGGGAGTTAAAGTGTTTGGCAACCGGGAGATCACGTAGGGCGAGGCGGACTGAACGAAGGTGTTTAGCAAAACAAACGCAGAGTCTCGCCGATACATAGGAGCCCACATCTGGAACAGCAGATACAGTACATGAGATTAGAGGAGGTGCAGGAGAACATCTGCCTCACCTAAAAGGACTGTCAGGGTCCCTGGACAGAGTCATGGGAGGAGGTAGAGGAACAGGTGTTGCGTCTCCTGCTGTTGCAGGTGGTGGTTTGGGTGGGAAGGGATGAGTTAACAAGGGAGTTGCTGAGGGAACGGTCTCTGTAGAAAGCAGAAAGGGGTGGGGATGAGAAGATGTGGCTCGTGGTGGGATCCCGTTAGAGATGGCGAAAATGTCGGAGGATGGTGTGCTGTACGCAATACACATTAACTCCAGCCTTCCAGCCTTCAAACCTGATCCTCTGCATTTTGCTTACATAGTATGCTATCCCCCTGGCCCTAAACTCACCTCTGGAACACCTAGTTAACAAGGATTCCTCAGGTAGACTCCTATTTATCGACCAGAGCTGTGCCTGCAACACCATAATCCCATCTAAACTCATCTACCAACTCAGGGACCTCGGAATTAGCTCCTCCCTCTGCCACTTGATCCTCGATTTTTTAATCTACAGGCCTCAATCAGTGAGGATAGATGCACGCCTCTTCCACAATATCTCTCAACACTGGTGCCATGCAAGGATACATTCTTAGTCCCCTACTATACTCCCAATACACACGAATGCACAGCCAATTTCGGCTCTAATTCCGTCTACAAGTTCGCAGATGATGTTACTGTGGTAGGCCGATCACAAACAACGACGGGACAGAGTACAGTAAGGAGTTAAAGAACTTAGTGATATAGTGTCAAGACAATAATCTTTCCCTCAAGATAGGCACAAAATGCTGGAGTAACTCAGCGGGCGGGACAGGCAGCATATCTGGATAGAAAGAATGGGTGACATTTTGGGTCCAGACCCTTCTTCAGACTGTGTAATGGAAACTGAGAAACAGTCTGAAGTCTACCTCAATGTCAGCAAGACAAAGGAGCTAATTATTACTGACTTCAGGAAGCACGGTGAAGTATGTGCCCATCAGATTCAATGGTGCAGATGGTTAATGATTTTCAAGTTCCTTGATGTTAATATTACCAACAATCTGTTGCAGTCCAACTAAATTGATGCGACAGACAACAAAGCACGCCAGTGTCTCTACTTCCTGAAGAAACTGAGGAAAATTCAGCATGTCTCCAGTGACTTTTATAAACTTCTACAGATGCTCAAACAGAAAGCATACTGTTGAGTTGCATACAGCTTATCTGCCCAAGAGTGCAAGAAATTGCAGTGTGTTGTGGATGTAGCCAAGTCCATTACACAGATCAACTTCCTGCCATTGACTCCATCTACACTTCACGCTATCTCGGAAAAGCAGCCAACATAATTAAAGACTTGCCCCACCTTAATCATTCCTTCTTCTCCCTGCTCCCATCTAGCAGAAGATTCAAAAGCTTGAAACCATACACGACCAGACTCAGGACCCAGACCAAAAGAAGGAGGCTTCTTCCCCTCCATTACCAGGCTTCCGAATAAGCCTTGCATAAGCCAGGGTACAGTTCGATTCACCTTTACCCCAAAGAGGACAATTGACTTTATCTTAGGAATTGATGCATTACAATGCTGAGAGCCATATTCTGCACTCTATATCTTTCCTTTTGCTCCATCTATTATGCTTTAGCTTGAACTGATCGTATCTATGTATGGTAAGAAGATACCATGAGTATCTATGTAAGTATCTATGTATGGTATGGTATCTATGTATGGTATGTATGGTATCTATGTATGGTATATCTGATCTGTTTGGATAGCATGCAAAACAAAGTTTGTTCCTGTACATCGGCACACATGACAGTAATAAACCCAAACCCAACATTGAAGGCAGAGTCTTCTTCAAAGATTTCAGTGACCAACTGTTCTCAAGATGAAAGCAGTATATCAGATTAGCTCCTATTAAAAACAAGTGTTACATTGTTTATTTTAGTCTGTTCTTTGTTCGTCTTCCAAAAAACATTCCTAACTTGTCTCCCTATGTACAACGACATGTGCTTGTTTATAACTGACAATAAGTATACAATTCACCTATCAGACAAGCATCTCCTGGGCTCCTCTGGAGTTTTCCTTTGTGCACGCAACCTCTCCAACCCTTACCCAAGAAAAGGGTCAGCCATGACCACAATCCAAAGACAGTGGGAAAAAAAACTGGTAATGCATCAATCAAAGCTGTTTTAAAAATCTTGTTTGTCATTGAAGAAATGATGCATTACTTTCCTCTCGGTTCTTGTGAATTGGAGGATTACAGTTTTTTGAATGCACTTTTTTTGCGTTTATTTATTGCAGTATTTCAAAAGTAATAAAAGTCCACTGGAAGAGATGGCCAGGAATAGTTATCAGTCTGCTGCACAACATCTGTGAAACAGTGCTTTCCAGCAGTAAATCTGGCCAAGAGTATCACAAGCTATTATTGCTTTCATCCAGTACAGATCCAGAAGACTGCGTGAGGAAGTAAAATGTAGTCATGAGAGTATGGAAACAGGCGCTTCAGCCCAACTCGTCTATGCCGACCAAGTGTTACATCCACATTAGTCCCATTTGCCTGTGTTTGGCCCCATATTCCGTTAAATCTTTCCTGTCCATTACCTGTCCAAATGTCTTTTAAATGTTGTATACTACCTGCCTGAACTACCTCATCTGGCAGCTCATTTCATCTACCCATCACCCTGTGTGAAAGAGTTGCCCCGCAGGTTCCTATTAAATGTTTCCCCTCGCACCTTAAACCTATGTCTTCTGATTTTTGATCCACCCACTCTGGGTAAAAGACTGTGCATTCACCATATCTATTTCCCTTGTGATTTTATATACTTTTCCTAAGGTCACCCCCTCAGCCACCTGCACTCCAAAGAATAAAGTCCTAGCCTGCCCAACCTCTTCCTATAGCTCAGGCCCTCAAGATCCAGCAACATCCTCGTAAATCTTCTCTGCATTGTTTCCAGCTTAACAACACCCGTTCTCTAGCAGGGTGACCAAAACTGAACACAGTACTCCAAGTGTGGCCTCACCAACATCTTTCCAACTCTAACATAACGTCTCGACTTCTATATTCAATACTCTGACTGATGAAGACCAATGTAGCAAAAGCCTTTTTTACCACCCAATCTGCGATGCTACTTTCAGGGAACTACATACCTGAACTCCTAGAGTTCCGCCCTACCACACTCACTGTGGACGTCCTGCCTTGGTTTGACCTCAAAAATTCAACATGTGCATAAAACTCCATGAGCTATTTTGCACCTACTTGCCCAGATGATCAAGATCCTGCTTTAAGTTTTGATGACCATCTTCACTATCACCCATTTTAGAATCATCTGCATACTTACTAATCATGCCTTACACATTATCATCCAAATTGTTGATATTAAACCACCCACAGCAACTAGCCCAGCACCAATGCGAGGCACACCGCTAGTCATAAACTGAAGGAGGGTCTCGACCCGATCTTTTCATTTTCATTTTTTCATTTTCTCCAGAGATGCTGTCTGACCCGCTAAGTTACTCCAGCTTTGTGTCAATCTTCCACCACTACCCTCTGCTTCCGTCCATGAAGCCAATTCTGTACCCAGTTGACCAGTTATCCCTGGATACCATGTGATCTAACCTACAAGACCAGCCGACCACGCGGAACCTTATCAAAGGCGTTGATGAAGTCTATATCTACGGGAGAAGAATGAGGAGGAGATAAGACTTTGCCTTCCATCACAGTGAGGGTATGCCTAGAGCAATCACTGTGATGGCTGTTTTATGTAAAAAATTATATCTGTGTGTCTTGTGCTTTTTAATATCTATTGCCGGACCCTGACGCGAGAGGACGCTGGCGTTGTGTATTCGCCGCTTTTCCGTCAGGATAGTTTGTCTGTTTGTTTCTATGTTAATTGTTTTTGTAAAGCGCTTTGAGCATGTGATAAGGCGCTATATAAAATAAATGGATTATTATTATTATTATTATATAGACATCAAGCCTGGGAGATGTATCCACCTTCACATATTACCTTCCAGGCAAGCATTTCACTTTCAAATATCAGCTTCAAGTGAGGATACACATGTTAAACTGAATCTTTCATGGGATTAAATTGTTCTAATAACTGTTTCTGCAGTAGCTCCCCTTCCGATCTCCACCTCGTCTTCCTTAAACAGTCATCCCTTAATGTGTCCAATTTATTTTTTACCCTGACTAGGTTATGTTTAGTTTGAGATCTTTATTGTGAAATTACAATGATGTGCTTACTTAAAACAAATCAGTCATTTTCTGTACATTGGAGAAAGCAAAAGCAGCTTCAAAAAGGTATTTGAAACATAGAGCAGAAAAATGGACTCTATTCTCACATAACTCCTTGTGGACATATATTTTCTTCACTTATTTCCTGAGGTAAGGATTGATTCCACAGACAGCTCAATGTTATCATACCTTATCAAAATGCCATTTTTCAATGGGTGAGGGAACATAGAGGCAGTCACCACCAAGGAAGGTACACCAGCTAAAACCTACTCTTGATTTTAACCCTAAATCAAAAAAGACAACAGGGATAACCATGGGTGCATGCATGATCAAAAATGAACACCCTTCGAAAGGATATTATTTTAAATATATTATTACTCATGACAATGCACACAGTTACCAGCAGCTGTAAACAAGTTTACACAATGCCTTGTTCTCACTTCAGTGAAGGGCAGAGGCTGTCTAGTTCAGAAATATCCCGAGGCAAATTTGCTGTCACAGTACATGTGGAACACAGCCAGATTTCCCAGAGGATGTGTTTATGTGTTAGCAAATCCCAATTTTGGGTTGAATCACTGATCATGTAGGAGTGAATATAGGATAAAAATTTCATGACACTGCGAGATTACCTGCTATGACAAAGTCAGCACAGCAGTGGCCAATTAAAGTAATGAGCATCCCAGAATCCGAATGTGAAAAACATTGGTGTATTCAGACAGCTTTATCGAGGGTAGGGAGATGTGTAGATGACGAGCTAAGCAAGAACAAAAAACTGCGTGCAGGAAATGGCCATGGGTCATGCAACTTCAGATGACAGAAGCACTGAGGGATGGGATTCACATACATTTGCATGGACAGGGGTAATCAGCACAGCTGCCTACTTTGAAGAAATTCCCCTCCAACAGGAGTTCTGCTAGACCCTCTCTCATTGCTCCCCATCTGTAATTCCTGCTGCTCTCCAGCTCTTAAGACCATGTTTGGACCCGGCCTCACTAACATAGCCACGTGTGTTCATCTCGGGCCTTAGTCCAACCATGTTCCTATCAGAAAGCCCCCTCACAAGTATCCACCAATTACTTGCCAAGCTTTGTCCTGCCCCTCTCTTCCAGCTTTCTTCCTTCCACCCCTCCCCCAACCACTCTCAGTCTGAAGAAGAGTCCTGGTCTGAAACGTGACCTACCCATGTTCTCCAGAGATGCTGCCTGACCCGCTGAGTTATTCCAGCACCTTGTGCCTTTTTATGTATTGGAGAAATCCTGCCACAATTATTTGACAAAACCTTTAAGGAGGTAATTAAGAAGATTGGTGAAGGGTGGACAGTGTCCATTATTTATATGGACTTTGGTGAGGCATTGACATGATTAAGTGTGGCAGGCTGGTCTAAAATATTACAGTGCATGGGATCCAAGCCTAGCTAGCTAATTGAATCCAAAATTGATTTGGTGATAGGAGGCAGAGAGTAGTTGTGGAAGAATGCTTTTCTGATTGAAAGTCTATGATCAGTGATGGATTGCAAGGATCAGTGTTGTTTGTCACATAGATTAGTGACTTGGATGTGAATGTAGAAGGTGTGATTAGTAACTTTGCAGATGACACAGATATTGGTGCTGCTATAAAGAGTGAGAAAGGTTGTCTTTGCCTAAAGCAGAATATAGATCAGATGGAAAATTGGGCAGAGTGTTGACAGATGGAATTTAAACCTTACAAATGCAAGCTGATGCATTAGGAGAAATTCAAGTAGGGGTAAGACATATATGGTAAATGATAAGGTGCTAAGGAATATTGATGAAAAGAGGGACAATGTGCATTAGGTCTACAGTTCATTGAAAATAGTGAGACAGGTAGTGAAGAAGGCACACAGCATGGATGGCTTCATATGTCAGGGCACAGAATATACGAGTTGAGACATTGTGCATAACACTGGTTAAAATACATTTTAGTACTCTGTGCAGTTCTGGTTGCCATGCAAAAGAATGCGGTTTCCTGGTTTGTCAAAGTTTTAGTGACACGGAGAAATCGGATAAACTGGGTTTGTTTTCCCTGGGCAAAGACGGCTGAAGGACTACCTGATGTTGGTTTATAAAATTATGAAAGGTGTTTATAGGGTAGATAGTCAGAATATTTTTTTGTGACTCGGGTGTCAAAAACAAGGAGCCATATGTTTGAGATGATGGAAGGATTTTTAGAAAGGATTCGAGGTGATTTTATTTTTAAAACAAAAGTAGCAGTAACTGAACTTACTGCAAGAGGTGGTGGTGGAACCAGATCACCACATTTAAAGCGATATGTAGACAGTAATCGAGGCAAAAGAAGGACATGACACCGGAAAATAGGATTTGTGTTGATGAGCAACTAGATCGGCGTGGTTATGGTGAGTTGAAGAACCGGTTAACAATTACATGAACTCCTATAAAATGCATCAGGGTGGAGATACCCGACACAAATCTAGCCATTTGGAACACAGCTAGACCAACTGGACCCGTTGGGCCCAAACCTCTCCTGCATTGGTACAGCACCCTCTCCTCCAACCCTCCCCCCTACACTGCCTTCTCCCTCCCCCTCCACTCCATACCCCTCTACCCCCCTTATCCTCCCTCCTTCCTCCCTCCCCCAACACCCCCCCCCCCCACCCCCCCCCCCCTCCCCCCCATCCTCCCTGGGAGATAGATTTAAACCTAAAAATGTGAATAACTTTGAAAACATAACGATTTCAATGAAACTTCTTCCATTAGCACCAAAGGGACGACGGTGAGTAAGGTGAGCCTAAAATTGTCGCGCTATCATGTACCGTTTTGGCTGATGTTCAGGAACAAACAAACAAACAAGAGTTTTAGTATGTAGATATCAAAATTCGCAGGCATTAAGAGATGGAGAAGTGCACAAAAGGAACTTTGTATTTATTTTCATAACATAACGTTCATGCACACTGCAAGAGATGTTGCTACAACTGCTCGGACTTTGTATCACACTTCCAAATCTGGTCTCCTTTGCTGTTTCCTGTTAAATAGTTCATCCAGAAGATGATCAACTTTTCGATGCACAATTTAAAAATAAAATGTTCCATGGTGACTCACAATCCAGCCTCATTCCTCTGAACACATTCATTTGAGTAATACGACGTCAAAGTAAAGCTTCCCTACTAATTGCTCCTGCATAACTGACTCATTTTCACGAGGGCAGGTTAAAAGACTTCCAGCAGTTATCACTGAAGTGATTTAATAGAAAATATGTGATATTCATCCTGATATTTTGCAATTATATCATGTGGACATGGCAAAGAATGTAAACATGTTTTAATTAAGAGATGATTAAAGAGGTGATTAAATCATTAACTCAAGTTGCTTATATCCCTGACAACTCAGGAAAGACACATCTGTACCTATGCTGCACAGCATCTAAGCAAATACAAATTTAAACAAAGTCATATTCATAGCTTACTGAAGTTTGATAGACAATGGATGGGAAAAAGAAACACATTCAAGCAGTGGAAGTGCGTCATGGAATTCACCAGATGGGATGTGAACACTGTTCAAAATGCAATATTGCACTTAGTGACTAAATCCAGCTGTGGATTATTCTATGCTAGCATGCAAGCAATTGTGTGTCACTTCATGACATGGCACAGGATAGTGATAAATTCCATACTCATTATTGGCATTACACACCCACGCAAAGCCACTCACATATTTATTATACAGAGTCTGTTACAATATAGCATTGAAAGCATTGAAAGGTAGAGATAACTGAAAGCAGAAAACAAAACTTGAGCAATTTATCAGTACCATCTAAATTTGGTTAAAATGCAAAACTGTCCACGTGTGCACATAATACAGAAAAAGGCAACACACATGTGGACAACTCCACAACTCCTGGAACATGACTGCAAAGTTGTACTGGGATCGGAGTGCTTAACAACTTGAGCATTTTCATTGATGCACCATTTATAGAACGGTCATCGCAGTTCTTGGCTACACTGGCTGATTTGCACAAAATGTAGAGCAATACATGGGTATATAAATCCGAATGTACAATGTGCAGACTAAACTAGGACAAGTTGACCAAACTGCATACAGATGCTCCCCGACTTACGATGCTTCGACTTGTGATATTTCGACTTTATGCACTATCCCCATTAGTCTGCCCCTTTGCCCTCCTCCTCCAGCTCATCCCCAACCCACCCTAGGCAATCTCCCACTTCCCTTTTATCCCTCCTTTTTCCTCTCTCCCGGCCCCTTCCATTCATTTTCCACCCTCATTTACATGTCATTTCTTCTTTACCTTACCTGACACCTTTTTGTCTTCATTTCACCTCTAGCCTTTTGTTACCATCTTCACCCTTCTGCCAATCACTCCCCTCATCTGCATTCACCCATCATTTGCCAGTTTATGCCCACCCCTACCTCTCTTTATCCACTTTCTCCCCTCGACTCCATCAGTCTGAAGAATGGTCCCTATCCAAAACATTGCTGCCCATTTCACCCACGGTTGCTGTTTAAGCCATTGAGTTCATGCAGCGCTTTTGTTTCTATAGATCAGAGAACTCGACAATTATCCTGTGCAAATGCTATTCATTGAAAATGTGCACGCCAGGCAATTTGTGGAGGTGTACCCTTTTAAAATTCCATCCATCAAATGTAATTATGAAGATGAATCAAAAGTTGAAAAGTGCAAAATCTTCCACATGCCAACGTTAAACAGGCCAATTATTCCATTCTATGAATATAAGAAATAAAAAGAATTCAGTCCCTTGTGTCTGCTCCACTATTCGATAAGTTCATGGTTGATCCTTGACTTTGCCATGACTTTACTGTACTTAACCAATATCCCTGAAATCGCTTTCTAAAATCCTCGCGATCTCTGCCTGAAATATATTTTGTGGATGAGTTTCCACAGCCCTCCTGGGTCTCTGAATTCAAAAGATTCATCACCACTTAGCTGTAGAAATCTTCTCAGTTCTATTAAATGGCCAACCCCTTTTTTTTGGACACCGTCTCCTGGTTCTGTTTAACTCCTAGTTGCAGTTAGCATTGTGTTTATTCTGTCAATAGAGGTTCTATTGTACTCCAGCGTACCACACGTGTATCACAATATTAAAGTAGCATCTTGAAATATCTTTTTTACAGGTAATGTCTTTTTTTTAATTATGGAAGGATACAAAGGATTAATCACTTACCAGTCAAGAGGGAGCAACCAAGTACATGATTATATATGTCAGAACCGAGACAAGAAGTATGTTTTTTACAGATTTATAATTGTGATGGATGCTTTGCGAAGATACAACATTTACAGGTTGATTATAGACGGAAAAAAAGGCTGGTTAATTGGAATTATTTGTTTCCAAAAGAGAATTGGCTGGACCTTATTCTCTGTGTATCCGGCTTAACCAAATAGTGATGGGATTATTGCAAGAAACCCAAAAATGGTGAAAATGAAGGTGCAGGCCTACTGAAGGAGGGTCTCGACCCGAAATGTCACCCATTCTTTCTCTCCAGAGATGCTGCCTGTCCCACTGAGTTACTCCAGCTTTTGGTGTCTATCGCTGGTGAACATGAAGCCTTGAGATTTGGAAAGGGAATTTTGAGGTACATTTGGTGTCATCTACTCAGCTGGATCGCAAAATACACATTAAGAAACTGCCTCACCAAAATCTGCCACATACAAACAAAACAAAATTGCAAATCGATTAAAGGTTCATCAACACGTGAGATAGCACAATAATTTAATCTATGACCCAATTGGCAGCATTCCCACCCCAATCAGATTGAAGGTTCAAGATGTGCTCAGGGGCACAATTAGTCAGGCTGACACTTCAGTCAAGGACTGGAGAAGAGCTACTTTTCCAAAAGTTGTGAGCTTTCAGCTTCCCTCTCAGATGGATGTATAGGAGCGCATAGCACTACTTTGACCATACAACAGTACAAACAGGATCAGGCCCTTCAACACAATGTCTGTAGTGAATATGATGCTAAATTAAACTAATCCCTTCTGTCTGTATATGATCCATATTGCTCCGTTCCCTGCATATTTACGTGCCTTAATAAAAGCCTCTTAAATACCGCTAGTGTGTTTGCTTCCATCACCAGCCTTGGCAGTGCCTTCCAGGCACTAATCACACTGTGTTAAAAAAAAAATGCCCTGCATATCCTCTTTAAACTTTCCCCCTCACATTTTAAAGCTATTCACTCTAGTTTTGGACATTTTCAGCCTGAGGAAAAAAAACTCCACCATATCTATGCCACTCTGAAGTTTATAAACTTCCATTAGGTCTTCCCTCAGCCTCTGATGTTCTGGAGAAAACAATCCATATTTCTGTAAGAAGATGGACACAAAATGCTGGAGTAACTATCTTGTCTATTTGCGGCGAGTCTCTCCAGCATTGTGTGCCTATCTTTGACGTAAACCAGCATTTGCAGTTCCTTCCTACCATCTTTGTATAATCTCTTCTTATAGTTAATAACCTCTAATTGAGACCGCATCTTGATGAATTTCATCTGCAATCTCTTCAAAATGTCACCATCCTTCCTCTCAAGGGGGATCAGGACTGCACACGGTACTCCAAAAGCAGTCTAACCAAAGTTTTATAAAACTGTAACAACACTCCTATACTCAATGTCCTGACCAATGAAGGCAAGCATACCATATGCCTTCTTCACTACTCTGTGTACTTATGTTGCTACTTTTAGCTATGGACTTGGAGCCCAAGATCCCTCTGTGCATTCATGCTTTTAATAGTTCTGCCATTAACTTTATACTTTCCCCTCACATTTGACCTCCCAAAGTACAACATCTCACATTTAACCAGATTAAGCTCTAAAGGCCATTTCTCTGACCATATCCTGCAATCTACCTTCTTAATGTTCAACAAATAGCATGGATGACTGTTTTATCGTTTGCTTTTATATCAGTTGGTATTGAATTGTCAATACCAATGCACTAGTTAGAATAATACATTCCACTTCCAGATACCAGAAAGAAGAAAATAAAGAAATTATCAAAGCAATCCTTTGCCAAAACAATCAAGCATAGTTTCAGCATACTTGGGGGAGGGGGGAACAAGGAGAACAAAAATGTGAAGTTTCTATGCTGTCTAGTCATAACAAATACAGTAATGTACTAATACTGTCGCCGACAGATTAAAAATGCAAAAATGTTTTTTTCATACAATGTTCTTTTGTGTTCCTTCCCTTCTGCACAGCAATGTAAGTGCTCCATGTCCTGTCACTTATTAAGTGAATTACTCTGAAGGCAGTTTGATCATCTATCAAACTAGCCTGTCTCCATAATCCTGAATAGTATTACATTATTGTCCCAACACTGCCATCCGACACACAGCACAACAGCAGCTGGTGCACAGATATTAAAGTCAAGATGGGGCAGAGGCAGGCAAAAGGGCTGGAAAGGAAAAAGAATGAGAATAAGCATTTGAAACTGGCAACTTATGTTGAAAACATCTGCAAAGAAACCTCCAAAAATGTTTGGAACAATACAATTTTGTTATTTGATCTGAAGTGTATTTATATAGGCGTGCAGAAACAAAGGAATTTTTAAGATCTTGGAAGGAAATAAAGGACATAAACTGGATGGGAGGCAGTAATTCCGTTTAAAGATAAAATCAGCCCCCAATTGGTAACAGCTGTGTGTCAACTTTTGCAATACTTTTATATCAGTAATCATCAGTACAAAGCAGTCAGATTTTCTAGTTGAGATTTCAGATTCTATCACCCTGCACTCCATCCCACAAGTTTCAGTACAATTTTGCATAAAATTGTGGCTTCTTTACAAGATAGTTATAGAGTCAAAGAAACTTACAGCATTGAAACAGGCCCTCCGGCCCAACTTGCCAACACCGGCCAACATGTCCCATCTAGTCCCACCTGCTTGCATTTGGCCTATATCCCTCTAAACCTGTCCTATCCATGTCTAAATGTTTCTTAGACGTTGTAATAGTACCTGCCTCAACTACCTCCTCCGGCAGCTTGTTGCATACACATAATACCCATTGTGTAAAAAAGCTACCCCTCAGATTCCGATTAAATTTTTCCGCCATAACCTTAAACCTATGTCCTCTGGTTTTCGATTCCCTTACACTGGGCAAGAGACTGTGCATCTACCCAATCTATTCCTCTCATGATTCTATACACCTCTTTAAGATCAACCCTCATCCTCCTGCGCTCCAGCCTGCTCAACATCTCCCTATAGCTCAGGCCTTGAGTCCTAGCAACATCCTCATAAATCTTCTCTGCACCCTTTCCAGCTTGACAACATCTTTCCTATAGCATGGTGCCTAAAACTGAACATACTCTAAATGCAACTTCACCAATGTCTGATATAACTGCAACATGACCTCCCAACTTCTATACTCAATTATTTTACATATAGAGTTAAATACAATGCCATCATCCAACTGGAACTGCAGATGCTGATTTACCAAAAAAGAGAGTGCTAATGACTGAGATCAGTCTGAAGAAGAGTCCCGACCCGAAATGTCACCTATCCATGTCCTTCAAAGATGCTGCCTGACCCACTGAGTTACTCCAGCACTTTGTGGAGTAACTCAGTAACCCCCTCGCCCTCCCAGCTTCAATTCCTACTCCGTATAAAAATTTTAACTGATATTTCAATGCAGTATGCATCGTCTGGATTACAGTTTTCAGAAAAATATTAAGCATCCATCTCCTGATACGGTTGCTAAAAATCCCAAAGCACTGTTTTGAAAACAAAAACAGGAACAAATGTATTCTCCTCCACATTTATCCCTCAACCAACATCACTAGAACAAGTCCCAATGAAGAGTCGCAAACCTAAAATATGACCATTTCTCCTGTACAAACACTACCTGATTTGCTGAGTTTTCCAGCATTTTATGGTTTTATGTTATTGTTGCAGATTTTCAGCACCTATTTTTTTTTTAAAATTATCACTCAATAGAAAGTGTTGCCTGGCCTTTAATGCTGTGATGTTTTGCAGGACCTTGCTCTGTTATCTAAACTATAAAAGTGATTATATTGGCTGTAAATCCCCGCAAATTTACAACAAGTAAGAATTTCATGGTATCCATCAATCAGTTTATGAAAATGATTCTGGGGATGATTGGGTTAACATATAAGGGGTGTTTAATGATTCTTGGCCTGTACTCGCTGGAGTTTAGAAGGATGAGGGGTGGGGGAGAGATCTCATTGAAACCTACAAAGAAAGGCCTGGATTGAGTGAAGAGCGGGTGTGGAAAGTAATGGGAGAGCCGAGAAGTGGAAGGCACCATCTCAGAATAGAAGGACATACCTTTAGAATGGGGATGAGGAGGAATTTCTGTAGCCAGAGGGTGGTAAATGTGTGGAATTCATTGGCACAGATGGCTGTGACGGCCAAAACATTGGGTATTTTTAAAGTGGTGATTGATAGTTTCTGGATTTGTAAGGGTGTCAAAAGTATGGGGAGAAGGCAGGAGAATGGTGTTGAGAGGATAGAAATAGAACAGCCATGATTTACTGGCGGTGTGGACACGATGGGCTGAATAGCCCAATTACATTCCTATCTCTTATTGGCTTATGACCTGCTAAGCTTTATCCCAGACCTGTCTCTCTCTTTCAGCTTTCTGACCCCCGCCCCCTAATCCATCTGAAGGGTCCGAACCTGAAACATCTCCCTTCCATTCCTTCCACTGATGTTGCCTGACCCACTAAGTTCTTCCAGCACATTGTGTTTTGACAATTAAGCACTCTCAACTCTTAATTCTCGAATCTTGAGTTTGAGTGTAGAATTGGAGGATAATTTCCGCTCTCTTTAATTCACAACTAGTACTCCAACCCCATTTCTCTTCTCGCTGGAACAGACTTCTTCTCACTTGAGATGACTTCCTGGGGCTTGAAAAAGCACGTCTCCCGCCATAAAACCTGCAAAACCGGTTTATTCAGAGACTTATAACCTCGTTAACATAAATAAATTGCCAAATTCCTCCCCGAATGAACATTCCTAGGTGCAAGGTGAGTTTGGTGCTCTTCCTCATTCCAATCTCATTGTAATCTTGTAGCAACCAGATTACGATTGGGGTCTAGACTGTTGAAACAAACCCCCAACCCACTTTTAATGTTAAATCCTATTCCCCTTAGTTTCCACATATGGGTCCAAAAATAAAAGGAAGACACTAATCAATCCAACAGGAAATTCAGTAGAATTACTCTAATAGGTGTGATAATGTGAAATCATTTACATAAGAATTAGCCAAAGCAAAAAGCACAGCTGCATTCGAGGGGAAAATAGATAAGAAATAGATAAGAACACAAGTGAGAAAAACTAAATATCCTGCTAGAAGTTAGAATGAAAGGTGACTCAATGCTTGGGTGGGGCCTCAACATCTATTCGGTCCAACTGTCTGTTCCCACGATTACTAGTTTGGCAACTAGCATATTATTCCTCTAACTTTCATGTATGAAGAAAATCACAAAATTCACAGGGCAAAACAAGATGCCAAATTAAACTGATGTGATTTCTTCATTCCTTTGCTGGGCATGCTATAAATCTATGTGACATCTGAACATGGAAAGATATTTGAGGTATGGAACTTATCACCGATAGCAAACTGAGCTATTGGCGTCAAAAATACTTTGCTTTAAGAAGCGAGGGAAAATGAGATCAACCAAAAATAAAATCCCTACTTCACAACATGCAGCTAAAAAACAGATGTCAGCTTTAGTGAGATTTCCGATTGATTTATCATACAGGAATGCACTTGTTCACATTCTTCAAACTTTCAGTTCGTTGATAGCATCGTCTCCATTCGAGTCCAGTGGCATTTCAATAGGGCTGGAGGAATTTGCACAAATCCTACTAGTTTCATACCACAATGTGTAATTGTGTTAAAAACTTCACAGCCCAATTCATTTGTTTGCCGACATGAACACAGCTCAGTAAGAATTTGAGCATACTGGGAGCCAGAAACAATGAAATGACAAACAGTCCAAGATAGCCTGCAAAATTAGCACGGAGCACAATTCTGATCAATGATATTTGGAATGAAAAGTAAGGAATCTAATTATAAAGCTTGTTTAACCAAATAATGTAATTTAATTTTTTTTAAAGCAGCAGCCTCCCACAAAAACAATCCCGTTCACTATTCATTTCAATATTTTCAGTTAGCTATTCAATACAAAATAAAGTTAGGAGCAAATGTTTATATTCAGTCTTCAAAAGTACTAATTTACTAGTCAGATTGCGGGGCATCCAGAGATTGGATAGAGGTTCTCGATAAGTAGAGTCACCTCACATTCGTATGCGACAAGATTAATAACTGCCCGTGTACAGATGGGATTTAATTACACAGTTAGGCAAACACCCCTTGCTGAATGAAGGGTTGCAACAGTTCAAATGTTCTGCAGAACAGAACGTTTCCATGTGCTGGACTAAGCACTGGCCTCTTGTAAACACTCAATTATGCACCAACAGGGTACTACATTCATCATCTTGCAATGTCTGAAGGTATACCAGCATTTTTACATAACTGCTTTATTCCATTTAAGGCAAAATAAGAAATGTGCTTACTGGGTTTTGATTCTCAATGATTGTTGGAAAAAAGTGAAAGCTAAATACTTCCCTAGCAACTGCACTACAACCAATCAATGGAGAACCAAAGCGAACCAATTAAATTGGTGCTGCAGTCACAGCCACAATAACATAATTTATTTCACTGCTTTAGGAATATATTTGCTCAAGTACATAATGATACGTTGCATGCTGTAATCCATGAAGCATCCACCTCCGATTACTGTAATCATCTTTACACAATGGTATGGATTTGGGCAGTTGGTTATTATATAAATGCATTTAAGGCCAGTGGCAGGTTCCTATCCCTCGCTGGTTAATCAGAACCTGTTGGCCTTTATAAATGGCTTCAGTGTCCAAGAGGAAACAAAGTCAGGATGAACTGTCCTGACTATAATGCAGTGGACAAATGAGGGAAAATATCTGCACTTTTCAGATTAACCTCATCCCAAGCCTCCACTGTTTAACAGCCTCACTGTCAACAACCAGCCACTGGAAAAAGCAGCAGAGGGTGATGCTGTTAGCGATGCAGTATGTCAATAAGATCAGTCCTTTTGGGATGTGCAGAAGCCTTCCAAAGGTGAAGGTGAATGAATAGATACAGGGACATACCTCCACCGGATAAATTTGTATAAACAAGGTGCTCGTGAAAGGGTTAAACAAACAGCTTTCAAGTGAGAATACTATTTGCCTTAACTTGCTCTGGCAGATGGGAAGCTTGATGTACACATCACGATGGCGATCCACAAATAACAATGAACAGCAAGTACTTAATTTTTAAATCCCAGAAAATCAAGTGCATGCTTGATTCCCACAACACAGATCTTGTAACGCTAAGAAATAAGAATTTAAAATACTGTTAATCAGATAATCACCCTTAATAAAGCATGGTACAACAAAAGAAATGTTGCAGCACAGAGGCACAGCGTAGAGTTGTTGCCTTTCAGTGCCAGAGACCCCATTCGATCCCGCCTGCAGGTGCTGTCTGTATGGAGTTTGTGCATTCTCCCCGTGTCCTTTGTGGGTTTTCTCCCACACTCCAAAGATGTATATGTTTGTAAGTTAATTGGCTTGGTAAAATTTGTACATTGTCCCGAGTGTGTGTAGAGTAGTGTTAATATGCAGGGATCATTGGTCGGTGCAGACTCGGTGGACCAAAGGGCCTGTTTCCACACTGCATCTCTAAACTAAACAAAATGTTGTTCGTTCAAAATCCATTTCCATTTGTACAAAAGTTAAAGGTTTACTATTTAACATGGCAGCAAGTAAGATAAAAGACACATCGGTCTGGGATATTTGAAATTGATAATTAATACACTAAAAATGTACATTGTGCCAGTCACACAGTTCGTCCATCTTTACTTCAAAAGCATAGATTGAACTGGCCAGAGGGGAAGCACTGGGAGAGGAGGAGGTGGGATAGAGAGCGGGCAAGAGGGCATTTAGAAGAGAGAGAGGGAGAGAAGAGGTATCACAAAATGCTGGAGTAACTCAGCAGGTCAGGCAGTATCTCAGGAGAGAAGGAAGGGGTGACGTTTCCGGTCCTTCTTCAGACTGATGTCAGGGGAGGGGGCGGGACAAAGATAGGATGTAGTTGGAGACAGGAAGACAGTGGGAGAACTGGGAAGGGGAGGGGAAAGGGACGGACAGGGGAACTATCTGAAGTTAGAGAAATCAATGTTCATACCGCTGGGGTGTAAGCTGCCCAAGCGAAATATGAGATGTTGTTCTTCCAATTTGCGGTGGGCCTCACTATGACAATGGAGGAGGCCCATGACAGAAAGGTCAGAGTGGGAGGGGGAGTTGAAGTGCTGAGCCACCGGGAGATCAGGTTGGTTAAGGCAGACTGAGCGAAGGTTTGAGCGAAACGATCACCGAGCCTGCATTTGGTCTCGCCGATGTAGAGAAGTTGACGTCTGGACAGCGGATACAGTAGATGAGGTTGGAGGAGGTGCAGGTGAACCTCTGCCTCACCTGTAAAGACTGTTTGGGTCCTTGGATAGAGCCGAGGGGGGAGGTAAAGGGACAGGTGTTGCATCTCCTGCAGATGCAAGGGAAAGTACCTGGGGAGGGGGTGGTTTGGGTGGGAAAGGATGAACGGACTAGGGAAAAAGAGAAGAGAATGAGTTAAGTAGATGACAAAAGATAAAAGGTCTGGGCAATGGAAGAAGGGATACAAGCTTGGGTAGAGGTCTCCGAGAAACCCAAATATCCAGAAACGCATGACAGAAACTGCCAATTTCTTCAGAAAATGAAATAAGAACAGTTAATTTAAGCAAACATCAGAGTTCCTGAAGCGTGTTGCAATAACTAATGGAAGATTTACAGCCAATTATTCTGGCAACTCATAATTTGCACCAAATGTGTTGGCTTTTCCACTTCAGCTGGAAAACTAAGGTCCTCACTTTTGCATCTATTTGCATATCCCAGGTATTTTAGATCCCATGTTGTTCAATTCAACGCAGGAGGTCGTTGTGCTCTACTTTCCCATCTACACCCCCCAACAGCTTTAATCTAAATTCTTCTCACCAAAAAGCAAGAGACAGAGCACTAACCTGTTTCATCAAATATTTGGGAGGATCACAAATGGCAATACAGTCCAAATACCTGTGTGAGAAAGACCAATTAGACAAATGGTCCCACTTGCATAGTCAATAGCACTAAAATATCATCTGCCAACTTTCAATAGAAAGTTGGAAAGAAATGTACTTATTTACAATGATTGATATGTCACACTTGAGAAGACCACATTTCAAAATTGTGAAAAGCATCAAATAAACTGCAGCTTTGAAATACATCAGCGTCCCCTTTATGAATCCAGAAATTAAATTGACTGGCCAAAAGTTAATACATTATATTAGACATCTACACTAACTTTTGACCAAACTGCTGACCAGCTCAAAAATAAAAAGTGCAAATAGATGCAGAGACACAGAAATTCATCTTGATATAAATTTGTTGATCAAGCACAACCAGATGGATGGGTACAATGAGGATGCACTGAAAAGCTCTGGAAATGAATGGCTACTTTTTCCTCAGCCAGTCAAACTTGCCAGACTAGTGAACCGACTAACATCTTTCAATGCCACATCTGATTAGGGTCACAGCAGTGAATTTCCAACATCAAGGAACCAAGAAGTCCTCTAACAGACCGATTTTTGGTTTCTATTCTAAGATTCAGAAACAACTGCATGCTTAAAAGGTCACTTGTTGTCAGAAATGTAATGCTACTTTCTATTTTATTTTTATTTAAGATGACATGGATGCAAATGTAGATGGGTTGGTAAGTAAGTTAACAGATGACACTAAGATTGCTGGGTCACAGACCGTGAGGAAGTTGTCCAAGTATGTAGCAGGATATAGATTAGTTACAGAAATGGACGGATAAATAGCAAATGGAGTTTAATTGGTGATGAAGCCACCTCCAATATCCTGATATATTCTTTTCAGGCCGTATGTGCCCCTGCATACAAGCCTTCAAAAAAAATCCACCAATATTTCCTTGCTGCCTCTTAACTCCATCCAAATTTATTCAATTTCTATATTTTAAGACCTTTACTTTATATTTCCCCATCCCCCCCAATCTTTAAGATGAAGGCAAACAAGTCTGTTATTTCAGAAGTGAGAGGATATGCAGAAAATATCCTGGAACATTTAATTCCCACTTTACAACCACATCGTAATGGCAATTAGATTGTTTCAATAAGAGTCATTAATTCACCTATTTTGATACAAGTGCTGCAGCTGTAGATTTTAATTTTGTTTTTCTTTTCGGATTGGTTTCTTCAGAACCTCACTAAATAAATTTCAATCTATCTAAAGCCACACCACCTTCATCCTTCTCCATGACATGTCCTGATCCCATGTAATTCCCTCTCACAACTACCTCAAATTCTTATCCCAGCTCATCTCTCCTTTCCATCTCCAAACCTGTGGAGTGATGTATAATGTCCTCTGCTTTTTGGACTCTGGGTTCCTTTGAATTTCCTTTTTTCTTCCACAATTTTTATATTTCCTCATCTTCCAATGTTCAATAGATTCAGGATCAGTTCCTTGTGGATTGGAGGGTAGCTAATGTTATCTCACTTTTCAAGAAAGGAGCGAGAGAGAAAACGGGGAATTCTAGACCAGTTAGCCTGGGGAAGATGCTGGAGTCAATTATAAAAGAGGTAACAACGGTGCATTTGGATAGCGGTAACAAGATTGGTCCAAGTCAGCATGGATTTATGAAGGGGAAATCCTGCTTGACTAATCTTCTGGAATTTTTTGAGGATGTGACAGGTAAAATGGATGAAGGAGAGCCAGTGGATGTAGTGTATCTAGACTTTCAGAAAGCCTTTAATAAGATCCCACAGGAGGTTGGTGAGCAAAATTACAGCACATGGTATTGGGGGTAGGGTATTGACATGGATAGAGAATTGGTTGGCAGACAGGAAGCAAAAAGTTGGAATAAACGGGTCCTTTTCAGAATGGCAGGCAGTGGAGTGGAGTGCCACAAGGCTCGGTGCTGGGGCCGCAACTATTTACAATATATATTAATGATTTGGATGATGGAATTAGAAGTAACACTAGCAAGTTTACAAATGACACAAAGCTGGGTGGCAGTGTGAACTGTGAAGAGGATGTTAGGAGGTTGCAGGTGACTTGGACAGGTTGAGTGACTGGGCAGATGCATAGCAGATGCAGTATAATATAGATAAATGTGAGGTTATCCACTTTGGCGGCAAAAATAAGAAGGCAGATTATTATCTCAATGGTGTCAGATTAGGTAAAGGGGAAGTGTCCTTGTACACCAGTCACTGAAAGTAAGCTTGCAGGTACAGCAGGCAATGAAGAAAGCTAATGGCATGTTGACCTTCATAACGAGAGTATTTGAGTACAGGAGCAAAGAAGTCCTTCTGCAGTTGTATAGGGCCGTGGTGAGACCACATCTGGAGTATTGTGTGCAATTATGGTCTCCTAATTTGAGGAAGGACATCCTTGCTATTGAGGCAGTGCAGCATAGGTTCATGAGGTTAATCCCTGGGATGGCGGTACTATCATATGAGAAAAGATTGGAAAGACTGGGCTTGTATTCACTGGAATTTAGAAGGACGAGAGGGGATCTTATAGAAACGTATAACATTTTAAAAGGACTGGACAAGCTAGATGCAGGAAAAATGTTCCCGATGTTGGGGGAATCCAGAACCAGGGGACACAGTCTGAGAATAAAGGGGAGGCCATTTAAAACTGAGGTGAGAACAACGTTTTTCACCCAGACAGTTGTGAATTTGTGGAATTCTCTGCCACAGAAGGCAGTGGAAGCCAATTCACTGGATGAATTTAAAAGAGGGTTAGATAGAGCTCTAGGGGCTAGAGGAATCAAGGAATATGGGGAGAGGGCAGACACAGGTTACTGATTGTAGATGATCAGCAATGATCACAATGAATGTCGGTGCTGGCTCGAAGGGCCAAATAGCCTCCCCCGCACCTATTTTCTAAGTTTCTATATTTCTATCAACATAATAGAGGCTATCCGCTGACCTCCCTAGATACACTCATCACTGCAACAATAGTTTAAACCATGGCATAATTCTGCCATAATATATGAAAGAGAGCTTTAAACTTTACTGAAGTTATCAGATATCACATTGCAGAACTAAGAAATACTCCTTGAAGAAAAAGTACTTGCCTGATATTGGCTTTACGTCTGACCTGGGCCAAAAAATCATGATTGCTTGCCAATTTACAAAGTTAAGTCACAAATTAATTAAATACCCAATGTCCTACCCCTATCTAACTAAGAAGTAAACATCAAAGCAGATGTCAGCTTCACCTCACCAGACTAGACTGTATTGCATAAACAAAGATCCCATCCTTATGATTGTCCAGTAAAAATGTAACTGAAAAGTGAATGCATGTTGGCCCTACCCCAATCGAGGAGGACAAACCAAACCCTAAACCAATTGTTCACCGGGGAGAAACATTGTGCAAGAGCAGTTTTAAAACATAAAACGCCAACAGGGCAAATGAATCACTCACATTGTAGTGCTATCAAGTTCTCTTAGCTTACTGTGGAAACATGGCATATAGAGCATTCGCTAGTTATTCCAAATTGTAGATTCATTGCATTTCCATTTCACTTTTTGTCATCAGAGAACCTCTTGCAGATGCCGAGATGATCAAGCAATCAGAATTTAGATGTGGCTGGGTAAAATGCACAATAAAATTCCCTTGGTGTTGGTGCTATAATTTTCCTTCTTGCCAAGGTTCGTGCAATGTCAGATTTCTAGTCCTCATCCTGACTGCCTTTATGGACTTAATCCCAGCTTTTTGCCAAAACATGTGTAGTTTTGAGCTATCGACTCGCATATGCAGCAAGAACTGGGCCAGTGGAGACTGCCAACATTATTTTTAGTCAAATTCATACAGTGGTCAACGGAAGAAGTTTTGATCTCAGCAGCCTAATTTCAACTACAAATCGGGTCTCCAGAGATGAATGGCCAGTGTGATGGCCAGCTCATTTAACTCACTGAAACTTTAAGATCTGTAATCTGAACGTGTATACTATACAAAAAAAAATTCTACTATACTACAACGCACTGATTCCTCTGATGCAATTCCATAAAAAAACCTTGTAAAAATTGAACTTTATCGCCTTTGCTGATTTCTCCAGTGATTTTATTTAAAAAAGGGAATATTGAATTTCAAGACTTCAGTAGCCCTTTCACACACATCAATGAACTGGTCAATGTACCTATTCTTATCAGTCTTCTTGCCAGATATTATAATTTGTTTGAAGGAATATATTGGAATCATTATCACATTAAAGAGACCCAGGTGCGGCTCACATTCTAGTGGCCTAAAGCAGAGACCAAGGCACAAAAGTCATCCCACTGATTCGCTACATTCTTCGTCTTCCTCTTCTGAAGGAATTAGCCTTCCTGGTGCTGTTTCACTGTCATCTGAGCTAGCCATTATAAGCTCCAAAAATTATTACAAGAAAGAGTGAGAATGCAGAAGAAAAACCTGGTCTCAATAATGACAACAATCAGGTGTGCGCTAACAAGGGGCAAATTACATTTGCACCTATAAAAGTAGTGTAGTCTACCCACTTACCCATGACATTCAATAGCATAATCACCAAGTCCCCCACCAGCAAGAGCCTGGGGATCACCATTGTCCAGAAACTTAACTGGAGCAACAACAAAAACATCATACCTCTAAAAGCGAAATAGAGGTTCAGCATCTTGTGGTGATTGACTCACTTCCTGACACCCAGAAACCTTTCTACCAGCTACAAGGCACAAATCAGAAACATAGAAGACTCACCATTTGCTTTGCTGAATGCAGCTCTTACAACATGCAAGAAGTTGGACACTGTCCAGAACAAATCAGCCTACTTGGTTGGCACCCCATCAATTGGCCTAAACGTTAATTCCTTCCACACCAGCTTCAGTATGTACCATCTACTGTACAAAAAAACACTGGAGTTATTTGCCTTGCCTGCTTGAATAGTACTTCTAAACTCACAACCTCTACGACCAAGGATGAGGGCAGCTTGGTTATAGGAAAATCACATGCAGGATCCCTTCCAAGTCACACACCATCCTGATTTGGAAATATATTATAAACATTCATCGTTGCTGGGTCTAAATTCTTGAACTCTCTTCCCAAAAGCACTGTGGGCGTAAGACTTAAGTGGTTCAAAATAGCGGCTCACCCTGCTTTCTCGAGGGAAATTAGGAATGAGCAATAAGCAATTGGTCTCACCAGCAAAGGTCTGATTGCAAAAAACCCAAAAAGGGTTGTGGCAACATCCTATAGATCAGGATATAGGAATACAGGACTGCCCTGCTCCTAGACCCTAAGGTACAGGTTTGCATGAAAATGCATGTATAATCCATTTCTGATGTTGGGTTATTAATCAGTATCAGACGTTTAGACAATAGACAATAGGTGCAGGAGTTGGCCATTCAGCCATTCGAGCCAGCACTGCCATTCACTGTGGTCATGGCTGATCATCCACAATCAGTACCCCGTTCATGCCTTCTCCCCATATCCCTTGACTCCACTATCTTTCAGAGCTATATCTAACTCTTGGGTATTTATTCACAAAATGCTGGAGTAACTCAGCAGGTCAGGCAGCATCTCGGGAGAGAAGGATGGGTGATGTTTCGGGTCGAGACCTTTCTTCAGACTTCTAACTCTCCCTTGAAAGCATCCAGAGAATCGTCCTCCACTGCCTTCTGAGGCAGAAAATTCCACAGATTCACAACTCTCTGGCTGAAAAAGTCTTTCCTCATCTTCGTTCTAAATAGCCTACCTCTTATTCTTAAACTGTGGCCCCTGGTTCTGCACTCCCCCAACATCGGGAACATATTTCCTGCCTCTAACGTTCAATCCCTTAATAATCTTATATGTTTCAACAAGATCCACTCTCATCCTTCTAAATTCCAGTGTCTCCAAGCCCAGTCGCTCCATTCTTTCAGCATATAATAGTCCAGCCATCCGGGAATTGACCTCGTGAACCTACGCTGCACGCCCTCAATAGCAAGAATGTCCTTCTTCAAATTTGGAGACCAAAACTGCACACAATACTCCAGGTGTGGTCTCACCAGGGCCCTGTACAACTGCAGAAGGACCTCTTTGCTCCTATACTCAACTCCTCTTGTTTTGAAGGCCATTAGCTTTCTTCACTGCCTGCCGTACCTGCATGTTTACTTTTAGTGACTGATGTGCAAGGACACCCAGATCTCATTGTACTTCCCCTTTTCCCAACTTGACACCATTCAGATAATAATCTGCCTTCCTGTTCCTGCCACCAAAGTGGATAACCTCACATTTATCCACATTAAACTTCATCTGCTATGCATCTGCCCACTCACCCAAACTGTCCAAGTCACCCTGTATCCTCATAGCATCCTCCTCACAGTTCACACTGCCACCCAGCTTTGTGTCATCTGCAAATATGCTAATGTCACTTTTAATCCTTTCATCTAAATCACTAATGTCTATTGTAAATAGCTGCGGTCCCAGCACTGAGCCTTGCGATACCCCACGAGTCACTGCCTGCCATTCCGAAAGGGACCCGTTGATCTCTACTCTTTGTTTCCTGTCTGCCAACCAATTTTCTATCCATGTCAGTACCCTACCCCTAATACCATGTGTCCTAATTTTGCCCACTATTCTCCCATGTGGGACCTGATCAAAGGCTTTCTGAAAGTCCACTGGTTCTCCCCTGTCCATTTTCCTAGTTACATCCTCAAAATATTCCAGAAGATTAGTCGAGCATGATTTCCTCTTCGTAAATCCATGCTGACTCAGACCGATCCTGTAACTGCTGTCCAAATGTGCCGCTATTTCTTCATTTATAATTGTCTCCAGCATCTTTCACACCACCGATGTCAGGCTAACTGGTCTATAATTTCCTGTTTTCTCTCTCCCTCCTTTCTTAAAAAGTGGGATAACATTAGCTACCTTCCAAACCACAGGAACTGATGCTGAATCTATTACAACAAAAAAGCCAATTGCGTATCTAGCAAAACAATGAAAGTTTGGTGTACCATCAAATCTAAAAGAACAAAGACATAGATATGCAATGGTGCCAGTAGTATTAAAGGTCCACATTTCAGTCTTCAGAAAGCCAACTGTCCTCAGGATTCTCTTGATATTATTAATATTGCTTTCTGTATTCAGAGGCTGCATGCAACATCCCATTAACGCATTCAGAACACATACATAATGCTAATGATTTGTCTTTGACACACGCTAACTCCTCCACCACCAAGTAAAAATAGAACAGGTACTGCACACTTCACTGCAGAGAATTTAATAGATTATTCTCACAGTAATGCTTCACACGAACAACAGTTAGCAGCATTAGATAGAGAAATTTAAAAAGTGTCTAAAAGCCAAATTGTCTTTTTCTCCAATCCAGAAGAGGTAAAACAACATTAGCCAAATTAGAGCATTGAACCCACTCTTTGTTTTGCTCTTTTGCAGTGCTGTTTCCAGAACTCCCAGAAAGGCAGCAGCTGCAGAGTTGCTGCCTTACAGCGCCAGAGACCCGGGTTCAATCCGGATGACAGGTGATGTCTGTACAGAGTTTGGACATTCTCCCCGTGACCTGCGTGGGTTTCCTCCGGGAGCTCCAGTTTCCTCCCACCGTCCAAAGACGCACAGGTTTGTGGGCTAATTGGCTTGGTAAAATTGTCGCTAGTGGGTGTAGGATAGTGTTAGTTTGCGGGATGGACTGAAGGTCCTGTTTCCGCACTGTCTCTCTAAACTAAACTAACCTGAAACAATGGGCACAAAAAGCTGGAGTAACTCAGCGGGACAGGCAGCATTTCAGGAGAGAAGGAATGGATGATGTTTCGGATTCTTTACACTCAACTCATTTCCCGCCAACATGCAAACTACCGTATTATTTTCTGCTTGTTGCCACTTAAGCCCTAGAGGCAAGCTGACTGCTGCCTTCCATGTCTGAGACAGAGGACAACGACAAAAAAACAACACAGGTGTGCCTTCTCTTGGTGCTCATACAGCAATAAAACAATTTGAACTCTGCAAAAATTAATGGAATAGAAATGAAAATGAATTGAAACCAGCATTATGATATAATGCACACAAGCACTGAAATAGTACCTGGCACACCTAGAGATTGGAGCTGCAACATTGTTAAAGAGAATTAAAAGCCTCAGGGAATTGAGATATGCACCAAAAATCAGTGCAGCCAAAGGTTTTGTGGGTAAGGACTGCGGACTGAGATCCTACTGTCACTCGACACAGAGGCTGGGTTTTGAGAAACAGCCTCTCCAACATCTCACTGAGGGGGCATTGTGCAAGGAGGAAACATGAGTGGCATTGATGCATCGCTAACAGAATGTATTGATGTGATGGCATAATCAACGTAAAGAAAGACATATTGAATGGCGGAGTAGACTTGATGGGCCGAATGGCTTAATTCTGCTCCTATCACATATGACCTTATGAGATCTTGGGACATCACACTGGAACTATTTTGCACTAACAAAACACCGGCTTGTGTCCACCCAGCAATGCGGATGCAGGTTAAAGGATACATAATCGTCCAGATGGTCAATTTAAATGACAGTCCCATTCCTTCTCTCCTGCAATGCTGCCTGACCCGCTGAGTTACTCCAGCATTTTGTGATACCGTCGAAATTTAAATGAGAGTATTGGTTTGAAAGAATGTCCAGGTTTACGCATTTTAAGATATCTATTTTACCTAGTTTATTGAAGCATTGAGAAGCATTTGAGCTTGTAGACTATGAAATGCTATATTTTGATTTTGATGATGATGAAACATGCAATGACTGTGGGGGGAAATGAAAAAGAGCCGATTTTGTGGTGGGTCAGTACTCACAACAGGAAGACATTTCTACCAATTACCAACCTTCAAACTAACATTAAACGCAAAAACAGACCTGCACACTTGTCAGAGTTACTACCTCTCTGGAAGATACAGATTAATCAAAGAGGCAGTGACAGGATTTACATGTTGCAAATCCACTGTAACCAATTTCTAGGTTAGGATTATATCCATCGCTTCCAGAGCATTCAAATGCATTGGCTTCACCTCTGCAATAGGCATCACTGGCCCTGGCAGCCTCATGTACTTTGTACTCTAACGTGCAGTCATTTGCAGATCTAGAATTCTCTGCCCCAGAGGACTGCAGATGCTATCCTTATCTCTCCATAAAGCCAAGACAAGATCTTTGGACTAAAACGGAATTCAGAGTGATGGAGAAATTGAGCAGAGAGGGGAGTTAAGACCAAAGATCAATCAGCCTCGATCTTAATGAAAACCTACAGGGTCATATAGTCTACTCTAGCACCTGTTTGTTGTAGTTTCCTCTACTTGTGTGCTTATGTATACTTACCTGTCATGACATCAGCCATTCAAGGTGATTCTTTATCCCTCATCAGAGAACTCCACTCCTTTTTCAAGTACAAAAGAACCAACAGCCAAATTTAATGTAATAAAAGTTTGCTTTATCATCTAATGCTAACTCAATTGCCCTGAGTGACACTACTATTAAACATATTTGAGAGTCACATCATATTTCACCCATTTCATTGCGGTTCCTTTGTTAGATAAATTGCAGGTTTGGCAGCAGAGCGTCAACCTCCGCATCACATGTTAAGAAGATCTCTTGTGCTCAAAACAAAATTGAGAAAAATCAAGCATTTTCTCAGATTGAGTTGCCAAGGCCAATGCCTAGGGGCCTCAGAAAATGCCCCACACATCCAGCATAAATGTTTAAAAATAGATGCAATTACAATTATCACCATGGTACGAAAATCTTCAGCAGGACTATCTAAGATGAATATCAGCAACATTCTAGGTAGTTGGAAGTTGTTTATCTATAATTGAAGATCGTTAATTAAGCTCAGCTGCCTCTAATCAGATTAATTGCCATACTGTGCATATTAACCATGTTAATTCGCTTCAGCGTCCACTGCTAAGCTTTAATTTCAACCTCGACATATTTTAGGGGCTACTGATGGAAGAATTTCATAGAGGCTATCTGTACACTTTATTTCTGCTGTCCAACCCTCCAAGCTCATGGCACACAGAAGAACCAAGAGCAAGTATCTGCAGCAGTGTCTTGCTGAGGGCTGTTATACTGCTCTGGGTCTGCACAATGAACGTTCACAAGTATGTACCCCTGAATGATTTTTTTTAAATTCCACTTAGGCTGTACCTTGTGCACTATCGTGCTGAAGATTAGTTTATTTTATTTTATTTTATTGTCATGTCATGTGTACCAAGGTACAGTGAAAAGATGCCAAATCCCTGTCCTCTACCAGTATTCCCTCAATAAGTGATCACCTGGAGCACCATGTGCAGCGGTTGCCAGTGAGGTCTGGCGTTGAGTGGGCTGGAACAAGTCACGTGGCTGCTCAGTGCTGAGCTCAGGGCTGTACCCTTGCCAAGATGGTGAGTGCCAGGGTCAAGCACCACGTACCGACAGACTGCCTGGATCCTATGGTCTCCAATTACCTCCTGCTGAATGTGTAGAAGCTGCTGTCTCCCTTTCTTAGTTGAGACTGTTACCGTACAGAAAATCTCCAAGCTGGGAGACTGCCAAGTAGTGAAACCTCGAGATGCAAAGTCAACGGCTTCCCATACACAGCTTACAGAGGAGGAGGAATCCTATCAACGCATGGGATAGCTGCTGCCATCCTTACTCACTTTGCTGGCCAGGGTGCAGCTCTGATCCCCAATGAATTGCCTCATCACTTGACACACCAACATTCAGGCAATCTCTCCATACTAAGCCATGGGGTAATTCATTGTTGGCTCTGCACCAGGTTTCTGGCAAATCAGTGCTGTCTATAACACATCTGTGAGTATAATGATATAATGGCCTTTAGCACTGATTCTTTTTGCACTCCTTGAGAACACATCCTGAGTACCAAGAGAGGTACCAGCATATCCGGTGCATTTCATGACCTCATGAAGTCACAATGCATTTTACAAACAAATTAAGTGCTTGAAGTTTTTGAAACAAGACAAGCAATATAAGCATTTCATGTTCCTGGAATGAATAACAAGAGAATGAGCTGAATCGAAGAGAATGGGCAATAATAATTTCGTTGTATGCAGTGCTTTCAACGACATGCACCGGATATGTTGGTACCTCTCTTGGTTGACAGACAGAAAGCAAAGAGTGGGGATAAATGGGTCCCTTTCGGAATGGCAGGCAGTGACCAGTGGGGTACCGCAAGGTTCGGTGCTGGGACCACAGCTATTTACGATATACATTAATGACTTAGACGAAGGGATTAAAAGTACCATTAGCAAATTTGCAGATGATACTAAGCTGGGGGGTAGTGTGAATTGTGAGGAAGATGCAATAAGGCTGCAGGGTGACTTGGACAGGTTGTGTGAGTGGGCGGATACATGGCAGATGCAGTTTAATGTAGATAAGTGTGAGGTTATTCACTTTGGAAGTAAGAATAGAAAGGCAGATTATTATCTGAATGGTGTCAAGTTAGGAGGAGGGGGAGTTCAACGAGATCTGGGTGTCCTAGTGCATCAGTCAATGAAAGGAAGCATGCAGGTACAGCAGGCAGTGAAGAAAGCCAATGGAATGTTGGCCTTCATAAATAGGGGGCGTGGCTGTGTTCTGCAGCTGCGGCTCACCGGCAGTCTCTCTGTCTTTTTTTTGTTTTTTTGTCTATTGTCATCGTTTAATGTACGTTTTGTTCTATTTTTAACTCTGTGTATGTGGGGGGGTGGTGGGGGGGTTGGGGGAAACCTTTTTTCTAATCTCTTCCTCAATGGAGATGCGACCTTTACCGTGTCGTATCTCCGTTCGCGCTACGGCCTAACATCGTGGAGTCGGCGGCCTCCAGCTGGGATCGACCTTGAAGACTCCGGTCGCAGGGCCTGGACTTACCATCTCGGAGGCTTCGGCCATGGGCCCTGCAGACCGCAACATCGGGAGCTCGCAGGTCCCTGGCTGGCGGCCGGTTTTTGGGAGCTCCAGCCGTAGCAGCTTTGACCGCCCCGAAGCGCGAGGTACGATCGACCCGCTCGCAGGCCCTTCATCACCCTGCGTGGCTCGGCCGCAGCACTTTCCATCGCCCGGTGGGGGCTCAGGACTTTCATCGGCCTGCTCGGCTCGGCCCTGGGACTTTCCATCGCCCGGTGGGGGCTTCAAAAAGTTCGGAGCCTCGATCACCTCGGGGCACCACGGGAGAAGAATGAGGAGGAGATAAGACTTTTCTTTGCCTTCCATCACAGTGAGGGTGTGCCTGGAGCAATCACTGTGATGGCTGTTTGTGTAAAAATTGTATCTGTGTGTCCTGTGCTTTTTGTTGTCTACTGCCGGACCCTGACGTGAGAGGACGCTGGCGTTGTTTATTCGCCGCTTTTCCGTTAGGATAGTTTGTCTGTTTGTTTTTAATGTTGATTGTTTTTGTAAAGCGCTTTGAGCACCCGATAAGGCGCTATATAAAATAAATGCTTATTATTATTATTATTATTATTATTATCATAACAAGAGGAGTTGAGTATAGGAGCAAAGAGGTCCTTCTACAGTTGTACCGGGTCCTGGTGAGACCACACCTGGAGTACTGTGTGCAGTTTTGGTCTCCAAATTTGAGGAAGGATATTCTTGCTATGGAGGGCGTGCCGCGTAGGTTCACTAGGTTAATTCCCGGAATGGCGGGACTGTCGTATGTTGAAAGGCTGGAGCGATTGGGCTTGTATACACTGGAATTTAGAAGGATGAGGGGGGATCTTATTGAAACATATAAGATAATTAGGGGATTGGACACATTAGAGGCAGGAAACATGTTCCCAATGTTGGGGGAGTCCAGAACAAGGGGCCACAGTTTAAGAATAAGGGGTAGGCCATTTAGAACGGAGATGAGGAAGAACTTTTTCAGTCAGAGAGTGGTGAAGGTGTGGAATTCTCTGCCTCAGAAGGCAGTGGAGGCCAGTTCGTTGGATGCTTTCAAGAGAGAGCTGGATAGAGCTCTTACGGATAGCGGAGTGAGGGGGTATGGGGAGAAGGCAGGAACGGGGTACTGATTGAGAGTGATCAGCCATGATCGCATTGAATGGCGGTGCTGGCTCGAAGGGCTGAATGGCCTACTCCTGCACCTATTGTCTATTGTCTAAATAAAGGCATTCATTCATTCTATTTTTAATGACGTTCACTGAGGGAATAGCCATGGCGAGAGATAACACAAGCATGCATAACGATTTCAGCTGCAGATGGACTGAGACAAGGGATAGGCGAGATGGCTGATGTCATCATGATAGAAGTAGACAGTCTTTATAACAGAAATGCTATTGAGTGAGCAGTTTATTGCAGGATCAGTCTAGTCAGTTGAACGCGGTAACGAGGAGACAAACCCAAATAGTGGGCAGAAAATTGGATCCATGGCAAGATCAGCAAATGACAACTTTATCTTCGTTCTTGTTTCGTATATACCTCATGGTTCAAGAATTAAATCCCAATTGAAAAGTCACAACAGTGAGGTACAGGAATATGAAGAACTTAATTGCAGCAGCATTACCACAAATTCAGACAACACGAAGAACATAAATTATACATAAATTGCAAATAGTTTCTGCACGGCAATGATAAGAAAAATAACTGGAAAAGTATTAGTGCAAAACACAATTGGAAAATAAAAACAAGTCCATGATAGAACGAGAGGTGTCCCAGAATGTTCCATTGCAGAGGTATAGGGTTGTGTGGATTGGGTCAAGAACCTGATTATTGATTAACTAAATTCCCTTTATTAAATCTAATTAACATAAAAACTTCAGTGTATGAGTATGCCAAAACATTTTTGGAAAACGGTGACTTATAATATTGTATGTTATTTACGTATTAAGCCACAAGGATAGGAATGCGTAGGCCCTGGGTTTAAAAATTAAGAAACCTCACAGGAGGAGAAAACAAAAGTACTACTATCTTTTAAAAAAAGTTTGCAGAAATAGCCAAAGTCCAAGAAAAACTTGACATTTTCCACACTGCAGTTAAATATGACAAGATCAAACCAGTGGGTGAAGCATGGTATTACTTTATTGCTGCAACTGAATAGATTTTCCTCACAAACTAGAGAAAATGAGCCTTTGAATTTTCCAAGGTATTTATTCACAAAATGCTGGAGTAACTCAGCAGGTCAGGCAGCATCTCGGGAGAGAAGGAATGGGTGACATTTCGGGTCGAAACCGTTCTTCAGACTGAACTTTGAATTTTCCAGATCAATCTGTTATAAAAGTTTAAAAAATGATATGTAGAAGCAAATTAACTGGAATATTGTGTTTAGGAAGAAGAAATAAAATACTTCCTAACTTCAATATTAAATAAAATACTTGAACAAAACTTCATTTTTCTGCATCGCTCAGATTTCTCACATCACCCATTTTACTTGGCAATCGATGCCCTCACCATCAATGTCATTCCTTTTGAACTGGGAGGTCCAGTTCCAAAGGTTTTCCTTGCCAATGTTGGCTGACTGCTTTAGCCAAGAGGAAGAGCCTGAATGTTCACAATAGAAGACACTGCACAGGTGAGGTACAAGACTAGCCCATATAGAGCACCAAAATTATATGTTCAAGAAACACAGCTCGCAATTGAGATTCCGTGCCCATTCAACTTGGCAAAAATCCGTGCACTGCACATTAAACTAAAGCATCATCTACCACCCAAATGTACAAAAAAAGCCAAAATATTTTTTTCCTTGATTTTTCCCCGCAGCTTGTTATTTGAAGTCAGGCTGTGAAAACAGCCGTTTATTCTATAAGACATAAGAATTTCCTTGAGTAATGGAACTGAAATTTAAGATGGAAAAAGGGAATCATAGAGTGGGCTGACCAGGAAAACAGCAAAAATGAAGGAGTTTTGTTCAGCCTAAGTTTACATGGCAGAAACCACTGTCAATGCAGGGAATGATGTATTGCCTGTGGCAAAGATGTGGTTAAACTTAAGCTGCATATTAAATAAACAATGGTCACTACTATTTTTTGGTTGTCTTCCTGCTATTGACAACCTAATTGAAAACAGGAGGAATAAAGTGGCATGAGCAAGGAAAGGGTGCACAGACAGGAAAAAGAGCAAGTCAATGCATGAAGGGGAAACAAAAGGTAGGTGTATTGTTGCAGGATAGAGCCTGAGGAGGTGATGGAGATGGGTGAAAGTAGATGTAGGGCCAAAGAGCAGAGGCTGAATGTATAGGAACACAGGCAGATGGGTAGCATAGTCAACAGAGTTGGCTTTTCTAAAAAAAAAGCAATATTAAACTTGATTGTAGACAGCCAAATTGCAGATAAAGCTTCTCTGAGCTTTCCTCTTTGCTGATGGGGTATGACAAATTCAGAATGTGACAGTTTTATGTATAGTCACCAATTCATACACAATACAAGTTATTAGCGTGAAAATGTTGGCCCCAGATTTTATATCTGGTCTTTGGTACCTGTGTCTGAAAGCATTCCCTCCAATTGGCCTATTTAAGATTTTCTTCCTTCTATTTATCGAGAAATGCTTCAAATATGTACAGAACGAAAGCACATTTAATTTGCAGGGAATTAAATCTTTATAGAATAATCCGGTTGTACAGCATAGAAGCAGGCCCTTTGCCCATCGTGTCAATGCCAAACATCAGGCCTTTCTATACCCACATTAAGTTCATTAAAGTTTCCATCTGGATGCCACATAAACATTGTTACTGTTCATACCACCACCATCTCCTCCAGCAGTTCAATCCAGATACCAACTGCTCAGAATGAAGAAATTACAACTCAGATCCCCTTTAAACCCCCTTCCTCTCACATACATCCCTCCAACTCCTACCACCCAGCCAATTCTGTATCCAATTGGCTAGCTGACGTGTTCTAACCTATCATGTCAACTTACCATGCAGGATCTTGTCAATAACCTTTCTAGAGTCCAAGAGTACAACATCTAGGTTTAAGGTGAAGGGGAATGTTTTAATAGGAACCTAAAGCACAACTTTTTCCACAAAGAGGGAGGTGGTTATATGGAACTAGTTGCCACAGGATGTAGATGAGGCATTTAAAATATATTTGGGCTGGTACATGGACAGGAAAGGTTTAGAGGGAGAGGGGTCAAACACGGGAAAATTGGGACTTGCTTCAGTGGTCATCTTGGTAGGCATGGACAAGTTCGCCGAAGTATGACTCTTGGACTCTATTTAAGAACTTATCCATTCCTCTTGGCTCCACGCATAGACTATTGCATTGATGCTTAATGGGACCTTTGCTGAATTAAAGAGTCAATGTCAGTCAAACAAAAGGGATTTAACTGGTTGCAACCAGTGGGCTGCATGCTTATGTCTTAGTGCAGGCTTTGCTCAGCCCTTACATTTTCATTAAGAATATATGGGGCACAGAGAAAAGACCAGCCATGATTTTTTTAAATGATGCAGCAAATGTGAGGTGCCAAATGGGCTGTTCCTGTTTCTATCTTTTATGTTCTTATCTTAACAGAACTCTTGTTTACATAACTTTGGCAGAGTTAACTAACTTCAAAATATCTTGTTACCTCTACTGTTTGTGGTCTGGCAGAAAATTTTGACAAGCAGCTGTTTAAACAACACAGCAAACAAAAACTAGCAAATCCGACAATTACTTGGAGCCAATCCAATGAAAATGTCTTTGTTTTTCCACAGCTGAGCTGCAGATTATATAAATACAGCTCGACACAAAGGTGAATTTAACTAGCTTTTAAGGCAATCTCTCAGTACATCTTAATTTGTCAAGTCATGATATAATCAAACGGTAAATATAATTGAATATCCAAGATATTTTCTTTATTTTCTCTTTCTTGAAGGTGTGGATTCAAACTGATGCCTAAAATGTTTGACTACTTCTCTTGAACATTCAGCATAAGCAGTACCAATTGATTTGAACAACATCACATGCAACTCTATACTTCCAGGGACACCAAAAGGGGTCCTGGCTTAGATGGTCACCAACACAGCAGTAGCCAATTTGAAAATATATTATATTAGTTCTAAATATATGGTTCTACATCAGAGAAACGAACCATCCTTCACCATCCACTCTGGACTTGTACAATCTTTGTTGTGATTTTAAAAAAATACTGCATTAATAAATACTCATAACACCTTCAGCTGGAATAGGGCCCACACCACACTTACCAAAGAATGTTGAGGCCTGAGGGTGCAAAGGTGATTCACCAGAATGGTGCCAGAAATTAATTACTTCAGGTGCGAGGAAAGATGAGAGAACTGAAAGTATTTTTCTTGTTTAAACATTGCGATTTATTGAAGGAATTAAATTTGAAAGTTTCTTAATGAACAAGTAGAAGCTGTTTCTCCAAAATAGGGTGTGGGAAGAGAGATACACTCCAAGAAACCATTTGCGCGGTGTAGGAGCTGTGTTAATCCGAATGAGGCCTTCCTTGCAAGCCATCAAATCAATGCAAGCACTTTCAAAACAAAATCCTGTTGGTCTCATTTGAGAACTCTTTCCCCACATGCCTGCAATATTTTTTTCCAAATATTTATCCAATTCCATTTTGAAAGCACCCATTACATCTGGATTTACTGCCCTATAATACAATACATTTCAAATTCTTAGTACGTGTTGCACAAATAAATGTTTCCTCGAGTCTTTTGACAATCACTTTAAATAAGCGGCCTCTGGTTATTGTTTCTTCATGTCGCTCTAATCCTCCTAAATCTTTTGTGATCTTAAACGTCTCTGGACAGAAATGTATGCTTCATTACAAGCAAGGAATGTGCAATTATTCCCTGAACTCTATGCTAAACTTCAGTTCAAACGTCGTCAGCAAATGAATTTCACCTAAAATCAATAAAATATCCTTAACGTCTCTGTCTAATGTGAGCAACTACAATCTTTCCATGCAGTATAAGTCCTTCATGATAGGAACCCTCCTATACCTCTTCTAAAACCTGCATGCCCATCCTAAATAGAGTTGGCCTGAAGTGAGCTAGGGCTGAGATAGTGTTTTATGCAACCTGAGCATCACTTCCCACCTTTTGCGTTTCTTATAGGTCTTTATTACGCTGCCTTGGAAATCTGTCCTGCCATCTTTCAAGCACCATCTTCAGATATCTCTTCTTCCATCCCCTTCAAAATTTACCATACTGTGCAAATTATTTTATTTGCAGAAGATACAAAATCTCTTGCTTTTTGGTGTTGACAAGCTTCTTTTTAACCGCTGAGCTATCTAAGGGTCAAAATATGGGCATCTCCCTTTAGAAGGACATGCAGGATTTGGAGAGGTTGTGGAAAAGCTCCAGTGAAAAGGGTTCCGATTTGCAGGGAAAAACTGGGATTGCTTTGGTATTGCTCTGGGATTTGCATTAACCAACTCATCAACCAACCAGCACATCTTTGGGATGGTGGAGGAAATGGTAGCCGCCGGGGATATCCATGCAGGAGAACATGCAAACTCCAGGCAGACAGCACCACAAGTCAGGGACAGACAGCTTACGAAAACTAAGAGGAAGCAATTCTATCTAATACTTAATACAAACATGCAAGTTATTTGGAGCTGAATATTGTTACAGACATTCCAGTCTTTTCTCCTCGTTTTTCTCTATTATGAAACATTTTTTGGCCCTTTTCTACCCTTTAATGTGATTGGCTCAGTTGCACCAAGGATATCTGCAATTCTTTTCAAAAGAATTATGACAATTGGTCGCAGTTTTTAATCCTTGGCTCCAATTTGAGACCAAAAACAACTAAGTTATAATTTTAAATACATGGTTTAGAGGAAAAAAATATCCAAGTTTTTAGAGCCTTACACTATCTTGCAGAGTCTGTGTGTAATTAATGTATAATTTATATAAAAAAGGTTTTTGTCTGTTGTCCGAGTCGATGCTGCTGCAATCAAGATTTTGATTGTGTGTGCACCTCGCTCTACTTGTGCATATGAAATAAACTCAATTTGGCTACATTATACTACATGGCACCTCGACACCAACATTTAATATTTTAAAAATGTTTGAAATGATTTACAAAGAATTCAAACTGACTTCAGTAATACAGTGATCTGAATTAAAGTTAAACTAGCTTTATATATGACCTCTTAAGCTAAATGTAAGCAAACGATAGGAATTATTATTTTTACACATTCGATGATTTTATTAGTTAGATTTGTAAAAACACTGATTGGTTTTACACAAACTTAAAAACATATATTCATCCGAATAATCGTGGTTGCAAG